>NC_061113.1:102755235-102911437 GCF_002878395.1 Capsicum annuum | reverse complement strand
TATATATATATATATATATATATATATATATATATTTATTTCTATATATATATATATATATTCATTATTAATAGTGGATTTGAGGTAAGACCTCGTCCTTTTCATGCTTCAATTTCTTGAATTTTTGGCAAAAACCCTAAATTTCATGAGGGCTTGATTTTAGCCTAAATAAGCTTGATTTTTACTTGATTCTTGAGGGTTATAATTCCCTAATGATATTTGAACATTGGATTGATATAAAAAAAGTATGGAACCCACTTGGTGTTTTTGGTGTCATTTTTGGACCCGAAACACAATGGTGCAATATGGGTATCAATGTTGTTATTATGATATGTAGATTGTGTTTATTATAGCTTGACACCATGAAGAAGCTTCCCAAAAGGGAAAAATAAAAGATTTAGCGGTGAGCTTCATTTGGATTTAAGGTAGGTTAAGCTTATTTCTTTTTAGATTGAGCTGTGTTAAAGTATAATTGTGATATATTGCAAGATTTGGCAATGGTCCTAGGTGTTGGATTGATAAATGGTAATACTTGAGATTAGGTGAATCATTTCTTCCTTTTTGAACCCATAGATTGGGATGCTTGACTTGTAGGCTACAACCTTTATTAATTGGACTTATTGTCTCATGGAAAATATAAGAAGGATCTAGTTTCTTTAGTTAGATAGGGTGATCTTGCCACTCAAGGTAAGGGTAAGTTGACCCTTGTTTCATATATATCTGAAATATCCTTAGTTTCCATGGATAAGTTAAGTGTAGTTTTTAAGAAAGACCTTGACCTTAGAACTAGTGTGGCTTGTCAAACATCTAAGACTTGATTTAGATACCATAGCTTAGTCTTAGGTATAAATTGCTTAGAATGCATTCCAGGGATTTAGATGTGGCTTGTTGACCCATATTCAGTCAAGATTGAGGATTAGTTTCTTTGAACCTTTACACTTAGTAATTGACTAGAGATTACCCCTTTGGTAGAGATATTGATGATTCTTGGTATATGTTGGTTATGGGGAATGGAATTGTAAATGATGCCTAAGTGAGTAGGCCTTTGTTTTCCTCTTTTTCTAAATCTTATGCCAAGCTATTAATTATATTATTATGATTAAAAATTGTTTGAGCTAGCGAGCATGCTATTAAATGAGCTCTTGACTATAATATGGCCTAATCCATGGATGGTGTTATCGACCATGCTATGAATAATCTATGCATATTATGTCATGCTTTATCCATAGTTCATACCAATGATAAATTATCTTTAGGCTAATAGTAGGCCAACGAATATGTTATTGAGGAGCCCTTAGTATCATATATTTTTGGATAAATTTATCCAAAAATATATGAATACTTATATATTTTTTGATAAATTGTCCTCGATGATGAATAATAAGAAATAAAGGTATGTGTCTCCTTACTTTATTTTTATTTTATCCCTTGTGGGGCTTCTCATTTACTTTAGCGCTCATGGTGTCTTGCCTTTTACTTTAGCCCTCGTGGGGCTTTTCATTTACTTGTTATTTACTTTAAAACTTGTGGGGATTGTTCTACAATATTGATATATATATATATATATATATTAATGTTATCATGATGCCCGATAAGGCCGGATTATATATTTATGAAGATACTCGACAAGGCCGGAGGATATTATGATGATGTGATGATACTCTGTAAAGATAGAGAAAATTATGATAATATGATGATGTCAAGTAAGGACAGAGGATTTTATGAGAATATGATGATTCCTATATAGGCCGGAGAAAATTATGATGATATGATAATACCCAACAAGGCCGGAGGATATGATGATGATGTGATGATACTTGGTTCGGACTGATGATAAAATGATGATATTATGATACGGGGGTGTAATACCCCGATCATTTCTTAAGCCTAAATCTTTCTTTTGGACGAGGGAGTTATGGCCATTTTACTAAACGGTATCAGATCACGCAAGTTTAATGGTCGACCTGGTAGACCATCAAGTCTCTGGTGGACCATCAAGTGCCCCGTCAAGCTAAGGCAGTTACTAATTTTTCAGGCCATCGTGCAACGGCCAAGTTAGTGGACCATCAAAAAGTTGACGGACCATCAAAGGGTCCATCAGGTTAAGATAGAATATGTCATTTCTGGCCCTCGAGTGACGGACGACTTGGTGGTCCGTCAATTTCCTAACGGACCATCACGTCGAGGTAGAACATTCCAGTTTTGGTACTCGAATGATGGACGATCTGGTGGACCATCCAGAGACTTGATAGACCGTCAGATCGACTGTCACAGGCCCTGATCAGCGAATTTTTGCTTTTTCAAAAGGGCATTTTGGTCATTTCAACCTCATATGGTCTTATATATATATATCCTAGTAGAGAATAGCCAATCGTTTTTCCTCCTTTCCTTTTTCAAGAAACATCTAGAAATTAGGGTTTCTTCCAAAACCCAAAAATTCAATCTTCTTCCAAGAAATTCAAGGATCTTCCATAAATTTCTCTAATTTGTTAAGAATTAAGTTCCCCAAGTCAAGGGAATCCAGAATCTTGGTCTAAAAGTGTGAGAAAAAAGTTCCAAACAAGTTTCTACATCTCCAAAATTATAATCCAAGGTATGTGGGGTTTGAACAAGAACACTCCTTTCGTTCTTGTGACTAAAGATTTACTTTCTATTATTGATTTACATGATTTTGCAAGTGGGTTTACACCCAAATTTCTTTATTTATGATTTATGAGATTTGAGATGAATAAGTTTGATATTTATGATTATTCCACTATCATGTTTCTTAAATTGAGAATTTATTCCATGAGTTGTATATTGTCATTATGTATTGATGATTTCTAAGGGATTTAAGACAAGTGCCATGAGTTATGCCTTTCTATGAGAAATTTGACTATTGAATATATATCAATATTTGAGATTGAAAGTCAAGAATAAGTCCTATGATGTTTTCTTGATGCTTTTGATATTTGAAAATGATTCATGATGTTGAGAAAGATTGTGTTGAGTTGAGTCGGGTTAGGAATCCACAAGATGTTAATAATTTATAGATAAGATATATATTTATGTTTTGGTCTTTAAAATAGACCCATGAGTTGATATTGATTAAGGTGGATTTCCTAACATGTTTTGAGCTGAGTCTGGGAGGAGTATTTAGCACCGAGCAGTAAATATGGTATTTCCTTGAAATTACGTGCCACCGTAGGATTGATGTTGATAATTGTGGTCCAGAGGCCAAGTATGGGATTGTGATAATGAATTTGAGGTTGTACTCCCTGGTAAGAGTACAACACCCCCGCCAATATGGGGTTCTCTCCTTAGGAGGTCAAAATATTAGACTCCATGTGGCTCACATGGTGTAGTTATGTCGGTTATAAGAAACTTCCACTTCCATAATGATCTAAGTACCATGAGATACCGAGTAATTCTAAGTCATGATTCAAAGAGTTTGAGTTAAGTTAAATGATTTATGAGATTTATGAAGCATATGTTATTACTAATGACTTACGGAAATGATGTTTTAGATAATTCAAGCGAAGAGAGTTATTATTCTCAGCATGCATGATTTTCTTATACATTTATGATATTATTTAAAATGTTGCATCCACCCCCACATACTCAGTACATTCCCAAGTACTGACTCTCATACTCTTTTGTATTCTATATTTTCTCATGATATAGGCTCAGGTGCTCATTCTCAGCAGCGACAGTGACCTTTGAGTACCTTCATCTACATTTCTGTGGTTGGTGAGTCCTCATGGTTCGAGGACCTATATCTGCAATTTTGTCTTGATAATAGATGGTTGTTTACTTTTAATTCAGTATGAGTAAGTTGGGGATCTATCCCAATGGCTCCTCAGTCCTATGAATTAGAGGCTTTGTCAGACTAGTATGCCAGCATGTATAGAGATTTTAGTATTTTATTTGTACAAAACCGTATTACTTCGTATCTCAGTATGTTCATGTCATGATTATTATTTCCTACTTTATGATGATTCATGTCGCAGAGAGTTCTGAAGGTGATGATAGGCTTAGAGGGTTAGCTTGAGGCCACATGTGGCCTTGAGCACCATGTGATGTCTCGGGATAGGTTCTCGGGGCGTTACAAGCTTGGAATCAAAGTGCCTAAGGTTCAAGGAGTCCTAGAGAGTCTGACAAGCCGTGTTACGTAGATTCTTAATCATCGGTATATAGCGTGCCACATCTATGAGCAAGAGGCTACGGGACGTATTAGGAAAAGTTATTTTTTTTCTTTCAAGAGTGTATCGTGCCTATGACTATTTCAATTTATTATTAATTTGTGCTCTCTTATGATAGAAAATACCTCCTCGTAGAGCTCGCAGAAACAACGAACGACCTCAACCCATTGATCCTTTAGGTGAGATGGTGTCCCATGCTAAATTTTGGGCAGCTTTCAAATCGCTAGCCCGGGCGGTCACTGCCAACACCAAGGCTACTATTCTACCCCCGTAATGGAATAATTCTACTGCAGCCCGGGTTCGTGACTTTATGCTGATGAATCTACCTGAGTTCCTTGGGTCAAAAGTAGGTGAGGACCCATAAATGTATTTAAAATATCACTCAAATTATGCATGTAACTGAGGAGGAGAGTGTTAAATTGGTTGCCTATCAAATAAAAGATGTTGCTTATGATTGGGTGTTGATGTGGAGGAAGAGTAGAGGGGAGAATGATACTTCTGTGACTTAGTAATTATTCCAAGATTCCTTCTTAGACAGATTCTTTACCCCAGAGCTGAGGGAAGAAAAATTAGAAGAATTTATGAACTTGAGATAAGGCCCCATGACAGTTAAGGACTATTGCCATAAGTTTAACCAGTTATCTAAGTATGCTCTCGGTATGATGGCTGATTCTAGAACTAGTATGAGTAAGTTCTTGGCTGCTGTATCTGGTTATGTTGTGAAGGAGTGTAGATCTGTTATGCTTAATAGGGAAATGGACCTTTTAAGACTAATGATTCATGCTCAGCAGATTGAAGCGGACAAAGTAAAGGAGAGAGAGAGAGAATAAGAGGGAATAAGAGAATTAGATCAGAGCAATAGGGGTATATTCAGACTAGATTTTCTGAAAGGATCTACCCTCAGTTCTAGAGCCATTCTCTTATGCCAGCTCCTTCATCAACCAGTACTCCTACATTCAGAATTAGGCCGGAGCAGGGTAATAGTCCTACTATGTCTAGGTCCCAGGACAGCATAACAAACCTCGTCCTCCCCCTTGTCTAAAGTATGGTAGAGACCATCTTGGTAAGTGCTTAGTCAGTCATAGGGGTTGTTTTGGTTGCGGTAAGTTGGGCCACAAGTTCAGGGATTGCCCTTATACTAGACAAGGGAGTCGCGATGTTTGTCCTCAGAGTCAGACTATTAGTGCTCCAGCCCTTATAGTTCATTCTACTCCTCCTCAGGGTGCCTTTTCTAGTATAGCAGGTGGTCAGCACCAGAATCACTTTTATGCTATACCACCCCGCCAGGAGCAGGAGGATTCACCAGATGTTGTTACTGGCACGCTCCATGTATTTCATTTTGATGTGTATGTGTTGATGGACCCTGGGTCAAGTCTTTCTTATGTGACTCTGTTGGTGGCTGTGAATTTTGAAATTAGTGCTGAAAATATTTTTGAGCCTTTTTTAGTCTTTACATCAGTAGGTGAATGTGTTATCGCTAAGCAAGTATATAGGAAGTGTCCTATCACTATTCTTAACACAGTCATGTTTGTAGATTTGATTGAGCTAGACATGGTTGATTTTCACATTATTCTGGGTATGGATTGGCTTCACTCTTGTTATGCGTCTATAGACTGTCGTACCTATGTAGTTAAGTTTTAGTTTCCCAATGAGCCAGTCTTTGAGTGGTCCAAAAATTCTGTATCTCCTAAAAGTCATTTCATATCCTATCTTAAAGATAGGAAATTGATATTCAAGGGTTGTATCTATCATTTAGTCCAAGTCAAGGACACCAAGTCTGAGACTCCAACTATTCAGTCTCTTAGTGTTGTGAATGAGTTTCCTGATGTTTTCCCGAAAGATCTCCCAGGGGTACCTCCCGATAGAGAGATAGAATTCAGAATTGATTTTCTCCCTGATGCACAACCTATTTCTATTCCTCCATATCATATGGCCCCCGCAGAACTTAAGGAGTTGAAAGAGCAACTCAAAGATCTTCTTGATAAAGGTTTTATAAGGCCCAGTGTGTCTCCCTGGGGTGCACCCATTCTATTTATGCGAAAGAAAGATAGTTCATTGCGCATGTGCATTGACTATCGTCACCTTAACAAGGACATAGTCAAGAACAAGTACCCTCTTCCTAGAACTGATGACCTATTTGATCAGCTGCAAGGTGTCAGCTACTTCTCAAAAATAGATTTGAGATTCAGTTATCACCAACTTAAAGTCAAAGAGTGTGATATTTCAAAGATGGTTTTCCGCACTCATTGTGGTCATTTTGAATTCTTGGTCATGTCCTTCAAGCTAACGAATGCCCCTACAACTTTTATGGACCTAATGAATCGGGTGTTTAGACCTTACCTAGATATGTTCATTATTGTGTTTATAGATGATATCCTTGTATATTCCCAAAGTGAACATGACCATGCAGATTATCTATGAATTGTCTTACAGACCCTTAGGGATCAACAGTTGTTTGCCAAATTTAGAAAGTGTGAATTTTGGGTTCGGTCAGTTGCCTTTCTGGGTCATATTATTTCTTTTGATGGTATTCTAGTTGATCCTCAAAAGGTAGAAGCTATGAAGAATTATCCTAGACCTATTTCCCCATTTGATATTAGGAGTTTCTTAGGTCTAGCTGGCTACTACCATCATTTTGTCGAAGGTTTCTCTTCCATTGCTGTTCCTTTGAACCGATTAAGCCAAAAGAAGGTTAAATTCCAGTGGTCAGATTCTTCTGAGAAGAGTTTTCAGGAGTTGAAGACTCGACTCACTTCAGCCCCAGTGATGACCCTACTTAATGGTTTAGATAATTTTATGGTATATTGTGATGCTTCCAGAATTGGTTTGGGCTGTGTGTTAATGTAGAAGGGTAAGGTTACAGCCTATGCCTCCCGACAGTTGAAACCTCATGAGAAGAATTATCCAAACCATGACCTCGAGTTAGCTGCAGTGGTTTTTCCTTTGAAAATCTATAATCCATACACACCCTCCATCCAGTAATCGGCCTAAGTAGAATAAACTCGTTCTTTTTGTTATCCACAATTGTCATGCTTCTGTTTTTGGGCACGCACTGAACAAGACTTACCCACTTACTATCTGATATGAGGTATACCACTCCTATATCTAGCTACTTAATAACTTCTTTCTTTACCACCTCTTGTATAGGTGGGTTAAGACAGGGCTGATGCTCAATAGTCGGGACACAATCCTCCTCTAGCTGGATTTTATGTGTGCATATACCAGGAAGAATGCTGATAATGTCTACAATCATCCAACCAATAGCCCGTTTATATCTCTTAAGAATAGAAATAAGGGCTTCCACCTGTTGTTCACCTAAGTCAGCCACAATAATAATAGGTAATGTATTCCCACTACCCAGGAACACATACCTCAAATGAACAGGCAACTTTTTAGCTCCAAAGTGGGTGGCTCTTCAATAGATAGCTTGGCTGGTGGACTGGGATGATTTTTCAAGTCCAAATCCAGCTTCATAGGTGCATAAGAATAAGATCCCATGCTTGTCAAGGCATACACAGTCTCCTCATAATCTTTAATACTATCATGATCAAAATTCATTAATACGGCAGCTAAAGTCTCCACAACAAATTTTTCTTCTATAGGTACTTCCTGCTTCTCTTCATAATAAACATCCATAATAGAAAATACGCTCATATCTTTATGCTATTTTATGGACTGGCAGATATCAAATCGAACTACTTTATCATTTCGCCTGAATAGTAGCTCATTTGCCTTTATATCAATAAGTACACTCCCGGTTGCGAGGAAAGGTCTACCCAAGATTATGGGCACCTTAAAGTCCACCTCACAATCAAAAATAACAAAATCAGCTAGAAATATGAAAGTGGCCACTTTCACTAATATGTCATATAAAATCCCTACGGGACGCTTCATAGATCTGTCTTCCATAACTAATCTCATGTTTGTGGGAGTAGGATCTCCCAAACCTAGTTTCTTGTACACAGCAAACGGCATCAAGTTTATACTGGCTCCTAAATCACAAAGAGCTTTTATGAATTCAAGAGGACTAATAGTGCATGGGGTGGTAAATGCTCCTGGGTATGCCTTCTTCTGCACCAACGACCATGTAGAAATAGCACCAATGTCCATCATCTCATAACTAACTGTCTTATTCTTTGTAACATAGTCTTTTATGAACTTTGCGTACCCGAGCATTTGCTTCAATGCTTCCACCAATGGAAAGTTGATTGTCAACTTCTTAAGCATGGCCATAAACTTGCCAAACTTTGTGTCATCGGCCTTCTTTTTCAATCGATGGGGAAACAGAGTAGGTGGTTTTAGGAGCGTAGTAACCACCACTTCAGTGTCCTTTCCCTTGCTTTTCTCCAACTCATCAACCTGCTGATAATTGGATGGTGTATTATCAATAACTTCATCCAGTTTTTCAGACTCCATTGGATAAGTTTCTTGATGCCCAATATCCTCTGCAATCACATTTTTTCCCACAGATGGGCCTGGTAATACCTCACCACTCCATGTGGTAATTTCCATACAGGAGCCATTATTTCAAATTTTTGAACTATATTACTTGGTAAAGTTCTGCTCTTCCTCTAATTTAATGCTGTTGAGAGTTGGCTTATTTGTTGCTCCAACTGCTTGATAAAAGTAGAGTGTGAGTTTACCAAATGACTCGTGAAATACAAGTCACTCTTCATAGTGGTTACCCCAAAGTTGGTAGTCTCAACTCCCTTTAATAATTTCTCCATCATGTCCTCCATGGATAGCTTATGAGAGCTAGTTGCAGCATTATCCCTGCTTCCAGGAGGTACATAGAGTCTACTCCTATCAGTTTTGCTCTTCTTGTTCCCTTGATCTATATCCTTGTAACTAGCTTTATCGTAACAGTTTTGACCTTGATTTCCTTGGCTACTACCTCAGAAACCCCCTAATTACTTAGATAGTTTGCCTCTTCTTCCAAATCAGAATCAGCTCTTCCCTGGGATACAATAGCTTTCATTTCTCTATTTTTCTAGACAATAGATTCTTAGTCAACAAATCCATCTGAATATTTAAATGTGCCATTTCCTGGTCACGTTCTTCCTCGTTCTTGCATTGCTCTGCAGTCATAATACCAGACACAGTAGAGCTTGCTACCATACAATCCCTGGTATGCCAAGCTCGACTTTGTTTGGTTATCTGATTAAGCATCTCTGAGGCCTCTAGGAAAGTAACATCAACAAATGACCCTCCTACAGTATTAACTACAACTGGCTTCATAATAGAATTCAAAGCTCGATAAAGAGTCTCCATTTGATGAATATCCACCATATTATGGTTTGGGCATTGCATTAGCTTCTTTCTAAACCTTCCCCAGGTCTCATGAAGAGCTTTAGTGGGAAGCTATTGGAAGTTACTAATTTCATCCCTCAACTGTACTCTTCTGGAGGGTGGAAAGAACCTTTCTAGGAAATCCTCTTTCAACTGCCTCTAGTTGGTTATAGAGTAGGGAGTTAGTTTGTTCAACCATAGTGTCCACTCCCCAGACAAATACAACGAAAACAAATACAGGTGGATAGCATTCTAACCCACTCTTGGATTATCAAAGGACTTGCAAATAGTGAAAAAACTCACCAAATGCATATTTGGATCATCTACAGGAAGACCATAGAACAACCCCTTAAGATGAAGGAGTTGAATCATCGTACTTGTAATGTTAAATTTAGCTCCTAGTGCTAGAGGTGGAGGAATGATAGCTCTAGTTGCACCTACTCCATCTATTTTATCTCGTTGTTTAGATCAAACTACACTGGTTGATGCTATTGCCTTGTGCTAAAGGGGAAATTTCTATTGACATTCTAATTCACTGGTGCAGCCATATTTTTTATGCGCCTTGGATAAATAGGATCTAACAAGTCATCATCCCCTAAATCATCCTCATCAGTATTAGGATGACATACTTACTTACCATCATTCTGCTGATTTAGTTGAGCTCTAGCCAAAGCGGCTAGTCTTTTAGCATCTTGGAGATCTACCATTCTGCCTATTAACTGTAGTTCTGGATGTAAAGGTAATAATGGTGCACCCGATCTCCATGTACTTCGCATACACAATAACTACCCTGCACAGAATAAAAACAACAAACCAAAGTGAAATTTAGAAAACTTGACCAAAGGTCAATTAACAAATAGAAACTTAATTGACAACCGTATTCCCCAGCAACGGTGCTAAAATTTGATATGCCCAAATTACACCTCTCTTACGAGAGAGTAAGCATTCATTGTCAAATATAGAACCCAACTAGGTTGGGTGTTGAATCCCACGGGGAATACTGTGTTCACTAAGTATTGTGACTATTATTAGACTGTTGATCTAAGGTTCCTAAGTACAAGGGGGTTTGGATGTGTTAACAATATTCTTTCATAGTTGTATCACACAAGGTCCAGCTAATGAGAGTTAATGTAGATGTAATTTCAATGAGAATGAATTAACTAAAATTATGCTCACCAAGATGTTCAAACAGTTAATGTTGTGAATTTGTGCTCGAATTCTAACTTATGTATTCAATTGCAAGAATTATTGAATTCTAAGAATTACCCATGTGTTTCTCAACCTAATGAGTGTTTCACCCTTTACTTCTCTTTAACTGAAAGGATTCATGAATTATTCAATAACACTCTTATGATGGTTGATCTTGTTAAGGCATCAAACTATTAACCCAAAGGGTAAACCTATGGAGTTCATGTGAATCACTTCTTTTCCCAACATCCACTTTCTTGTTAGACAAGTGGTGTTCATGGTCTCACTTCTCAAGTTTGCAACCAAGAGATGTCATTATAATGAACAAAGATTTATGCAATTTTGATAGATGTTAGAAATCAAATTGATTCATAACCTCAAAATAGTTCACTACATCAAGGCTTCCATAACCATAACTATAGGAGTTTAGCTACTCATCTCCATGTAATAAATCAAAGATATATTGATGTTCATAAATGGCTTCAAAATAGTACTTATAAAATTCACAATATTGTTCTTCTTAATCTTCAAATAAAAATATAAAAACTAATAATCAGATCTCAATCTCTAGATTCACATCTCAATGAAAAGTGTTACACAGCTCTTAATAGAGGAGAAAGTATGAAACAAATGACAAAATATCAGGAGTAAACCCTAATACTTGGTATTTATATGATTCCAGAACTAGGTTTAAAAATTTAAACTTGGATTTTCTACTTTATGATCTATGGGTCAAGCAACGGTTCATTGCCTAGATCATTGCAGGAGCTCCAGTGAGTCTATGTTCTATTTCTAGGCGATGGTTTAGGCAGATGGTTCATCGCAGAGTTGATGGTCCATCACCTGAACTATCGCAGGCTGTCCAGTGTCACTGACTTCTATTTTTTAGCGAGGGTTCAGGCCGACAGTCGTCGAAAAGTCGACGGTCCATCTCCTAAAATACACAGTTAAATGCAACAATAGTTACTTGAAAATACACAATTAACCTAAGAAAAAGGCGTAAAATATTCCGTCAAAAGCTGGAACATCATGCAACAATCAGATTAGGGTGTGAGAGTTTATCTTTTCCTTCGTATACTTTAAGACCAATCAATTTGACTTCAAGATGGTGGTTGTACAACAATCGGCTTAGGGTGTGAGAGTTTAACTTTACCTCTGTACACTCCAAGACCGACCAATTTGATTTAAAGATGGGGCTATGCAACAATTGCTTAGGGTTCAAGAGTTTAACTTTACCTTCGTACGCTCTAAGACCAACTAATTTAACTTCAAGATGTTATCTATGCAACAATCAACTTAGGGTGCAAGAGTTTAACTTTGCCTCCGTACACTCTAAGATCGACCAATTTAACTTCAAGATGGTGGCTATGCAACAATCGACTTAGGGTCGAGAGTTTTACTTCACCTCCGTACACTTTAAGACCGGCCAATTTGACTTTGAGATGGTGGTTATGCAATAATCGGCTTAGGTTGCAAAGTGTAACTTTGCCTCTGTACACTCTAAGACCGACCAATTTGACATTAAGATAGTGTCTATGTAACAATCGACTTTTGGTATGAGATTTTAACATCGCCTCCATCACCTTAACACCCGACCAATTTTGCTTTAACATGGTGACTTTTCTTTAAGTATGGTCCCTTTTATTGATGCACTTATACAACTGTTATCTTTAAGTATGGGCCCTTTCACCGATGTACTTATGCAATGGTATTTTGTAAGTATGTGCCCTTTTACCGATACAATTATACAACGGTCTTATTTAAGTATGAGCCCTTTCACTGATGCGCTTATGCAATGATTTTTTTTAAGTATGAGCCTTTTCACCGGTGTATTTATGCAATGGTCTTCTTTACGTATGGGCCCTTTCACTAATTCATTTATGCAATGGTCTTTTTTAAGTATGGTCCCTTTCACTTATGCACTTATCCAATGGTTTTCTTTAAGTATGGGCCCTTTCACTAATTCATTTATGCAATGGTCTTTTTTAAGTATGGTCCCTTTCACTTATGCACTTATCTAATGGTTTTCTTTAAGTATGAGCCCTTTCACCGATGAATTTATGCAATGGTCTTCTTTAAGTATGGGCCCTTTTCAATAGTCAGCTTAAGGTGCGAGAGTTTAACTTCATCTCCATCACCTTGAGACCTGTCAAGTTTGGCTTCAAGTATGGTCCATTTTCAATGATCATCTTAATGTGCAAAGGAGAATTTTTTGTCCAACTTAAGGCATGGAAATTTCAAAGTCCTTTTAAGAATAATTCCATGAAAGAGACCATCTTAAGATGCAAAGGCACAATTCTTGTCCACCTTAAGATATGAAAATTTTTTAGATCCAATTAAGGATAAACCTGTGGACATACAAGCTTTAATTTGGTGAATATGAAAGTTTCAACATGAATACTTAATTAATTTGAAAACTTCAACTTATATGAATGAAACTCATATTCCATTGGAGTTTGCCCCTATTGAGCCACCAATACTTGGTGTAAGTCCAAAATTTAAATGAAAGATTTGTAGAGTTAACTTTCATATGGCAGATCAAGTGGGGAGATGTATTTTTTTGACACCTATGCAACTGAACTTAGAATGAAATTCCAAGTGCCTATGCACCCCAATAAATAGGATCAAGTCACAATGTAGTTCTGAGTCAGTTTTTTTGGAGTCGTAACTTTTGTCTAGGCAGCCTATTTCGAGGTTTTCAACCCATCAGACTTTCTTTTGAGCCGTACACAGTTTATACTCTTGCGGTGTAGGAGTCAACATGCAGTTTATACTCGTGCCTTGTTGTAACGCCCCGAGTCTGGTACCCAGAATGCTATACGGTGCCCATGACCCCGAAGGATCATAAGCTAATCCATGACTGATATATGTAACTGAGCATTGCATGATATACTTTATAAATTTTGAATATAGGCTATAACGCCATAAGGTTCAAAACTGTAACATATCTGATAAAACAATATCTTAACGGGGTATAGAAATACCGAAAACAGAAATACCCAAAACTAAAATAAACTGTCTGAACATACTGTAGTTTGAAAGCCTCAAAACTGTCTTAAAACTGTAGAGTTTATGGGACATGTCCCCAACTAACTCCGAACTTCTAAAATAAACTAAGTACTAAAGGAATAAAATAATCAAATAATAACATCCTTGAATGATGAGGATTCACTGCTGACTCTAACTACTGAAACTGGAATACTACTGATGCTCTGGAGCTCGTACTTCTGAACCTATGGTATAAAAACACCATAGCACAAATGCTTCAATACGATAGAATGTACTGGTATACAAGTGAGGTAGGTTGAATGCAAAGGGTTCATATGCATGAATAATACTAATTGGCCTTATAACATAAACGTGAGAATCATGTATGGATAAGTAACTAAAACTGAATACGTGGTAATACTAACTACTGAGTTTGAATACTAATAACATGAGCTACTGATAACTGAGATAACTGATAATGAGTGACTGTATCTGACAGTCTAGATTTTGATAAAACTAGCTGAGTTCCATATTATACTGAGTAACTGTATCTAACAGTCCTGATATCTGAAGAACTATCTGAGTTCTATTACTGAGATTGAGTGACTGTATCTGACAGTCCTAATTCTATAACTGAAACTGTGGGAGAATTTATCTAACTGACATGCCCCTAATAAGCTATTAAAGCTGAGTTTGGATCCAATCTGTAACCCCAATTAGAAGGGTGTCAATACCACACCACTAGTAAGGACAAGTTATTAGTGACCCTCATCTGATAGTGTCCGTAAAGGAGAATAGTGGGACCCTCATCAGATAGTGTTAATCCACCTCATTAACCCTCAACTGACAGTGTTGATGTCTCAACCTATGTTGGAGACATAGTTCTAGAATTCAAAGATTGCTTCTAAGAATCACACCCTCTGCTGATAGTGTGTTCCCATCCTTGGGGTCACTCGGTGCTAAATCCTACTCCCATCTGAATAGACACTGAACTGGAATGGATTGATTTGTTACTGTTTGTACTGTTTAACTAGACTAAACGTAGTTCACTAGATTCCGTTGACTAAAAAAATACTACTGAGATCTGATAACTGATTGAGATTTTTGAGATTTTTGAGTACTGAGATTACTGAGGTTATTGAGATTACTAAGTACTGGACTGATACTAAATTTACTAAGTTTTCCTGAATCATGTGACTAACTGAATTCTACTGATTGTGGCTTGACTAAGAGTATCGTGAAAACTAATACTGGCTCTAGGCACATAGCTAAATTGTCGGGTATTAAATACCCCCAGGACTCGATAGCATAATAAGTAAATTATGGCACAAGCTTAAAAGCTCAACAATGGCTACATGTTCATTATTCTTTCATTAAGACATTTCAATGAACACTTGTGATACATTACTTATACATGGATGAGAAAAATACATTAGTATACTATAGCATGGAATTATTTTATTCTCATAAACAATTTATCAAACACTTGCATGATACAACTTGTACATAGACTAGCATGGCATGATTTCTTTCTCTTATTAACTCACATGGCAACTCACCGAACACCTAGTGAGCATAACATATACACATAATGTTATCCAATAAATAGGTATCATAATTCACACTCCTATTGACTAATTTCAAGGGTTTAATATGGTTTCACATGATACTACTTCACATAGATATTACAATTAAATCATGAAATAGAGAACCCATTAACATAATAGTCATGAACACAATCAAACTAAATCAAGAAATTCACAGAACATTATCTTGAATTTTTGAAAAGCTCTCTTGGACCCCGAAGGTGAAAGGAACCTTGGATGAACACTTGACATACCTTAGTTGGTGAATTCTTGAAGGTTGATGGTGAAATTTCTTGGAAATTGATTCTTGAATTGATAGTCCTAGGGTTTTGTTCTTGAGAATTTAATGAATAATGAATATGATTAGCCAAAAGAGGGCTAAATTTTATGTTATGAGGGCTGAAGGTGTGGGAAAAAGACTGAAATAACCCTGAGGATGCGGCTTTTAATGACTGAAAACTAGGCATCGACTAGATACTAAATACATCGCGTTGTGATAGAGCCAAGCCTCAGTAGCTTTGACTCTGGCAACCTGCAACAATGTTAACCAACGCGATTGGCAATGCGGCGTGCTAAGATCACGTTGGTCCACCTTTTTGGGACTCCGAACATGGTTTAAATGAGTTTTAAAAAAATTCAAAACTTATCCGAGAACACTTATTGACCTTCCTGATCATGAATTCATCAAAATATAGAACATTTAAGAATATTAAGCTCGCGAAATGAGATCACAAACTTTCAAAGGCTAAAATAAACTAAGTCTGGAAACTTAGCCAGAATTTTCTAAGTTTGGGGCCCCTTAACAAGCATAAATGGTTTGAATTAAGCTTAGGATTTTTTTGCGGGGTCTTATAATATCTCCCCCTTGAGATCATTCGTCCTCAAATGAGACTGACTGAGATGGGAGAAATGATAAACTAAAGTATATACTAATTATGAACAACTGAAACATGAGTACAAGACTGATATTACTACTTTACTGATATTTATTCCGAGCAGACATATCTGATGCATAATTTCATAACTGGCATGACTGATAATATGAATGTATTATATTGTACATGTATATCTAATGAATAAGTAAATGATTCATGAATGCATGACTAGGATAACTGATGAGCTGAGTATACTGAACATGTATATCTAATGCATGAATGCATAGATGAACTGACATATTAATGCATAGCTGGGAGTACTAATAAGCTGATCACGCATATCAGATCTATGAATACATGATTGAACTAACTCAGGAATATGCGACTGAACATGTAATGGTAAAGATATAAAATTTGAAATGAAAACTGAGCATGGAACTGAATACCAAGTTTGTAACTGAAATTTGAACATGGGACTGAATAAGGTTAAGGAAAACTATTACCTTGGGCTGAGCCAAAATTTGTGGAGAAGAGGTGAGGATACTTGTTTCGCATATCTATTTCTACTTCCCAAGTAGATCCCTGAACGAACTGATTCCGCCAAAGAACTTTGACTATAGGGACCTCTTGTTCCTCAGTCTGCGAGTATGATAGTCAAGTATTTCGATTGGAATCTCTTTGAAAGAGAGGTTGTTCTGAATGTCTATGTACTCTATGGGGACTAAAACTATTGGTTCACCTATGCACTTTCTTAAGAAAGGAGACATAGAACACTGGATGAATGAGGCAAGATCTGAAGGCAATTCGAGCTCATAAGCTACTTTGCCGAAGTGACTAAGAATTTTGAAGGGACCGACACATCAGGGACTGAGTCGAGCCTTCCCTTCTTACTGAATCTCTTCACTTCCTTCAAGAGAGAGATATTTAAATAAACATGATCACCAATCTGAAATTTGAGATCTTTTTTGAATATGCATAAATGGAAACATGAGAACATGACTGAGTCTATAACGTATGTCATGGACTGAGTATCATGAGCTAAACTAGGCCATTGAGTATATGTCTTACGACCGATATTGGAGATAGAAGGTCAACCTATGGGTACCTACTACTCCAAACAGGATTCATTATGTGAAGAGGAAAATAGAGTGTCTAGGTCATGGAAATTCGGGAGTTGTAGTGTATCTCCCCCTTGGGACACTATGTCCCCCAAAGAATGCCTACTTGATTGAGATATTGAGGAAAATTGAGGCAATGCACAAGGCACCTACAAACTGAATTGTGACTGTATATTTGGGATCTAAGACTAAGACATGAAATATGAACTGAGCTGGACATGCAACTACATAATTGGTCCATCTTAGAATGGTCACATTCATGAGACTTCGGATAGTGTGACTAAATGGATAAAAAGGGAAAATATATGAACTTGTCTATCTAAATGCTAGAGTGAGGTACTGGCTGTTCAGACTAACTCTTACTAACTGACTCATCTGATCTGCTGACTGACTGATAGCTGAGTGCTGGGCATGTAAGACTGAACGGTACTTAGTTTGGATAGATGGACTTAAACCACAGACTATCATGCATAGAAGGTAAGGATTGACTAGGTAACATAAGGTAACTGAGTATAAATGAGTGACAGTTGTATTATCTTAAGGATGCAAGACCAAGTGTTTACAATGATTCGAAAACTCTCTGTAATCTGAGGTACTGAAATACTACTAACTGAGTAATTGTTGGACATATGTTATGGTCGGGTAATTCAAAAAGTGAACTAAGTTTCTGATCTAGCTGAACTTTGACTGGGGCTGAGATCGTAGCTATGATAGTAATTGAGACTATAACCATAACTAAGACTATAACTGGGACTGAATACTGGTTTCTGATAACTGATGTTTAGACTGGTACTAAAGTACTAAATTCTGATGGCTAAGTAACTAATAACAGAAAGACATGGTCATGTAGGACTACCTGAGTCCTTTACTGAATATAGATTATTGAACTGATGCGGTAACTGAGGCTTAGGGATAGAACATCAATACCAATGATTCACCGAGGGATCTTAATTAAGGGTATTTGTGACATAAATCTGAGTTCGACTGATTATAAGGAGTGAAGCATGTGTTATATAAGCTGCGCATACTGTAAAACATGACATGAGTGTATGAGTCATGAGCTTATAACCTGAGTCTGATGTTTCTGTGACTATTATTAGACTGTTGATCCAAGGTTCCTAAGTACAAGGGGGTTTGGATGTGTTAACAATATTCTTTCATAGTTGTATCACACAAGGTCCAGCTAATAAGAGTTAATGTAGATGTAATTTCAATGAGAATGAATTAACTAAAGTTATGCTCACCAAGATGTTCAAACAGTTAGGGTTGTGAATTTGTGCTCGAATTCTAACTTATGTATTCAATTGCAAGAATTATTGAATTCTAAGAATTACCCATGTGTTTCTCAACCTAAGGAGTGTTTCAACCTTTACTTCTCTTTAACTTAAAGGATTCATGCATTATTCAATAACACTCTCATGATGGTTGATCCGATTAAGGCATCAACCGATTAACCCAAAGGGTAAACCTATGGAGCTCATGTGAATCACTTCTTTTCCCAACATCCACTTTCTTATTAGACAAGTGGTGTTCATGGTCTCACTTCTCAAGTTTGCACCAAGAGATGTCATTATAATGAACAAAGATTTATGCAATTTTGATAGATGTTAGAAATCAAATTGATTCACAACCTCAAAATAGTTCTCTACATCAACGCTCCCATAACCATAGTTATAGGAGTTTAGCTACTCATCTCCATATAATAAATCAAAGATACATTGATGTTAATAAATATCTTCAAAATAGTACTTATAAAAGCCATAATATTGTTATTCTCAATCTTCAAAGGAAAATATAAAAACTAATAATCAAATCTCAATCTCTAGATTCAAATCTCAATGAAGAGTGTTGCACAGCTCTTAATAGAGGAGAAAGTATGAAACAAATGCTAAAAGATCAAGAATAAACCCTAATACTTGGTATTTATATGATTCCAGAACTAGGTTTAAATATTTAAATTTGGATTTTCTGCTTTATGATCTATGGGTCAAGCAATGGTCCATCACCTGGATCATTGCAGGAGCTCCAGTGAGTCTATGTTCTATTTCTGGTTGACGGTTTAGGTAGATGGTTCATCGCAGAGTTGATGGTCCATCACCTGAACCATCTCAGGCTGTCCAGTGTCACTGTCTTCTATTTTTTAGCGAGGGTTCAAGCCAATAGTCGTCGAAAGGTTGACGGTCCATTTCCTGAGCCTTCAATGATATTTTTATTTTTTTTGTCCAGTTTATCCATGTTATACATTACACTCAGTTCTTATCCTGAAAACACTAAAATACACAGTTAAATGCAACAATGTTTACTTGAAAACACACAATTATCCTAAGAAAAAGGCCTAAAATATTCCGTCAAAAGCTGGAACATCATGTAATAATCAGATTAGGGTGTGAGAGTTTATCTTTGCCTTCATATACTTTAAGACTGATCAATTTAACTTCAAGATGGTGGTTGTGCAACAATCAGCATAGGGTGTGACAGTTTAACTTCACCTCTGTACACTCCAAGACCGACCACTTTGATTTCAAGATGGTGGCTATGCAACAATTGCTTAGGGTTCGAGAGTTTAACTTTACCTTTGTACGCTCTAAGACCAACCAATTTAACATTAAGATGTTTTCTATGCAACAATCGACTTAGGGTGCGAGATTTTAACTTTGCCTTCATACAATCTAAGACCGACCAATTTAACTTCAAGATGGTGGCTATACAACAATCGGCTTAGGGTCGAGAGTTTTACTTTACCTCCGTACACTTTAAGACCGACCAATTTGACTTTGAGATGGCTGTTATGCAATAATCGGCTTAGGGTGCGAGAGTTTAACTTCACCTCTATACACTCTAAGACCAACCGATTTGACTTCAAGATGGTTCCTATACAACAATCGGCTTAGATTACAAAGTTTAACTTTGCCTCCGTACACTCTAAGACCAACCAATTTGGCATTAAGATAGTGCCTATGTAACAATCGACATTGGGTATAAGAGTTTAACATCGCCTCCATCACCTTAAGACCCGACCAATTTTGCTTTAATATGGTGACTCTTCTTTAAGTATGGTCCTTTTTATCGATGCACTTATACAACTTTCATCTTGAAGTATGGGCCCTTTCACTAAAGTAATTATGCAATGGTATTTTTTAAGTATGTGCCCTTTCACTGATAAAATTATACAACGGTATTATTTAAGTATGAGCCCTTAAACGGATGCACTTAGGCAATAATTTTGTTTAAGTATGAGCCCTTTCACCGGTGCATTTATACAATGGTCTTCTTTAAGTATGGGCCCTTTCACTGATGCATTTATGCAATGGTCTTTTTTAAGTATGGGCCCTTTCACTTATGCACTTATCCAATGGTTTTCTTTAAGTATGGGCCCTTTCACTGATGCATTTATGCAATGGTCTTCTTTAAGTATGGGCCCTTTTCAATGGTCAGCTTAAGGTGCGAGAGTCTAACTTCATCTCCATTACCTTGAGACCTATCAAGTTTGGCTTCAAGTATGGTCCCTTTTCAATGATCATCTTAAGGTGCAAAGGAGCAGTTTTTGTCCAACTTAATGCATGGAAATTTCAAGATCTTTTTAAGAATAATTCCACGAAAGATACCATCTTAAGATGCAAAGGCACAAGTCTTATCCACCTTAAGATATGGAAAATTTTTAGATCCAATTAAGGATAAACCTGTGGACGTACAAGATTTAATTTAGTGAATATGAAAGTTTCAACATGAAGACTTAATTAATTTGAAAACTTTAACTTATATGAATGAAACTCATATTCCATTGGAGTTTGCCCCTATTGAGCCACCAATACTTGGTGTAAGTCCAAAATTTAAATAAAAGATTTGTAGACTTAACTTTCATATGGCAGATCAAGTGGGGAGAAGTATTTTTTTTGACACTTATGCAACTGAACTTAGAATGAAATTCCAAGCACCTATGTACCCCAATGAAGAGGATCAAGTCACAATGTAGTTCTGAGTCAGTGTTTTTTGGAGTCTTAACTTTTGTCTAGGCAGCCTCTTTCGAGGTTTTCAACCCATGAGACTTTTTTTTTAGTCATACACAGTTTATACTCTTGCAGGCTAGGAGTGAACATGTATTTTATACTCGTGCCTTGTTGTAACGCCCCGAGTCTACCCACAATGCTATACGGTGCCCATGACCCCGAAGGACCACAAGCTAACCCATGACTAATATATGTAACTGAGCATTGCAGGATATACTGTATAAATTTAGAATATAGGCTGTAAGTCCATAAGATTCAAAACTGTAATATATCTGATAAAACAATATCTAAACGGGGTATAGAAATACCCAAAACAGAAATACCCAAAACTAAAATAAACTTTGAACATACTGTTGTCTGAAATCCTCAAAACTATCTAAAAACTGTATAGTTTATGGGACATATCCCCAACTAACTCCAAACTAATAAAATAAACTAAGTACTAAAGGAATAAAATAATCAAATAATAATATCCTTGAATGATGAGGATTCACTGCTGACTCTAACTACTAAAATTGGAATGCTACTGATGCTCTGGAGCTCGTACTTCTGAACCTATGGTATAAAAACACCATAGCGCAAATGCTTTAATATGATAGAATATACTGGTATGCAAGTGAGATAGGTTGAATGCAAAGGGTTCATATGCATGAATAATACTAATTAGTTGTATAACATGAACGTGAGAATACATGCATGGGTAAGCAACTGAAACTGAATACGTGGTAATACTAACTACTGAGTTTGAATACTGATAACATGAGCTACTGATAACTGAGATAACTGATACTGAGTAACTGTATCTGACAGTCTAGATTTCGATGAAACTAGCTGAGTTCCATCCTGTACTGAGTACCTATATCTAATAGTCCTGATATCTGAAGAACTATCTGAGTTCTATTACTGAGACTGAGTGTCTGACAGTCCTGATTCTATAACTGAAACTGTGGGAGAATTTATCTAACCGACATGCCCCTAATAAGCTATTATAGCTGAGTTGGGGTACAGTTTGTAACTCCAATTAGAAGGGTGTCAATACCACACCACTGGTAAGGACAAGTTATGAGTGACCCTCATCTGACAGTGTCCCTAAAGGAGAATAGTGGGACGCTCATCTGATAGTGTTAATCTACTTCATCAACCCTAAATTGATAGTGTTGATGTCTCAAACTATGTTGACTACATAGTTCTGGAATACAAGGATTGCTTCTAAGAATCACACCCTCTGCTGACAGTGTGTGTTCCCATCCTTAGGGTCACTCGGTGCTGAATCCTACTCCCATCTGAATAGACACTAAAATGGAATAGATTGATTTGTTACTGCTTGTATTTTTTAACTGGACTAAACTTAGTTCACTGAATTCTAATGACTGATGAAATATTACTGAGATCTGATAACTGATTGAGATTTATGAGATTTTTAAGTACTGAGATTACTGGATTTCTGAGATTACTGAGGTTACTAAGAATAGTGAGTACTGGACTGATACTAAATTTACTGAGTTTTCCTGAGTCATATGACTAACTGAATTCTACTGATCGTGGCTTGATTGAGAGTATCCTGAAAACTAATACTAGCTCTAGGCACATAGCTAAATTGTCGGGTATTAAATACCCCAGGACTTAATAGCATAATAAGTAAATTATGGCACAAGCTTAAAAGCTCAACAATGGATACCTGTTCATTATTCTTTCATTAAGACATTTCAATGAACACTTGTGATACATTACTTGTACATGGATGATAAAAATACATTAGTATACTATAGCATGGAATTATTTTATTCTCATAGACAATTTATCAAACACTTGCATGATACAACTTACACATAGACTAGCATGGCATGATTTCTTTCTCTTTTTAACTCACATAGCAATTCATCAAACACCTAGTTAGCATAACATATACACATAACGTTATCCAATAAATAGGTATCACATCTCACATTCCTATTGACTAATTTCAAGGGTTTAATATGGTCCCATATGATACTACTAAAAATAGATATTGTAATTAAATCATGAACTAGAGAACCCATTAACACAATAGTCATGAACACAATCAAACTAAATAATGAAATTCACAGAACATTATCTTGAGTTTTTGAAAAGGTTTTTTGGACCCCAAAGGTGGAAGGAACCCTTGGATAAACACTTGACATACCTTAGTTGGTGAATTCTTGAAGGTTGATGGTGAAATTTCTTGGAAATTGATTCTTGATTGATAGTCCTAGGGTTTTGCTCTTGAGAATTTAATGAATAATGAATATGATTAGCCAAAAGAGGGCTAAATTTTATGTTATGAGGGCTGAAGGTGTGGGAAAAAGACTAAAATAACCTTGAGGATGCAGCTTTTAATGACTGAAAACTGGGCATTGACGAGATACTCAATGCGTTGCGCCGTGATAGAGCCAAGCCTCAGTAGTTTTGGCTCTGGCAACCTGCAACAATGTTAACCAATGCAATTGGCAATGTGGCGCGCTAAGATCAAGTTGGTCTATTATTTTGGGGCTCCGTACATGGTTTAAATGAGTTTTAAAAGAATCCAAAACTTATTCGGAAACACTTATTGACCTTTCTAATCATGAATTCTTCAAAATATAGAACATTTAAGAATATTAAGGTCGCGAAATAAGATCATAAACTTCGAAGGCTAAAATAAACTAAGTCTGGAAGCTTAGCCAAAATTTTCTAAGTCCGGGACCCCTTAACAAGCATAAATGGTCTGAATTAAGCTTAGGATTTTTTTGTAGGGTCTTATAATATCTCCCCCTTGAGACCATTCATCCTCAAATGAGACTGACTGAGATGGGAAAAATGATAAACTAAAGTATGTAATGATCATGAACAACTGAAACATGAGTATAAGACTGATATTACTACTTTACTGATATTTATTTCAATCATACATATCTGATGCATAATTTCATAACTTGCATAACTGATAAGCTGAATGTATTACACTGTACATGTATATCTGATGAATGAGTAACTGATTCATGAATGCATGACAGGGCTAACTGATGAGCTGAGTATACTGAACATGCATATCTAATGCAAGAATGCATAGTTGAATTGACACATTAATGCATGGCTGGGAGTACTGATAAGCTGATCACGTATATCAGATATGTGAATACATGATTAAACTAACTCAGGAACATGCGACTGAACATCCAATGGTAAAGATACAAAATTTGAAATGAAAACTGGGCATGGAACTGAATACCAAGATTGTAACTAAAATTTGAACATGAGATTGAATAAGGTTAAGGAAAACATTACCTTAGGCTGAGCCTAAATTTGTGGAGAAGAGGTGAGGATATTTGTTTTGCATATCTGTGTCTACTTCCCAAGTAGATCCCTCAACGAACTGATTTTTCCAAAGAACTTTGACTATAGGGACCTCTTGTTCCTCAGTCTACGAGTATGATAGTCAAGGATTTCGATTGGAATCTCTTTGAAAGAGATGTTGTTCTGAATGTCTATGTCCTCTATAGGGACTATAACTGTTGGGACACCTATGCACTTTCTTAAGCAAGGAGACATGGAACACTTGATGAATGAAGCATGATCTGAAGGCAATTTGAGCTCATCAGCTACTTTGCCGAAGTGACTAAGAATTTTGAAGAGACCGACACATCAGGGACTGAGCCAAGCCTTCCCTTCTTGCTAAATATCTTCACTCCCTTCAAGAGACAGATCTTTAAATAGACATGATCACCAATCTCAAATTCGATATCCTTTCTGAATATGCATAAATAAAAACATAAGAACATGACTGAGTCTATAATGTGTGTCATGGACTGAGCAGCGTAAACTGAACTGAGCCATTGAGTACATGTCTTACGACCGATATTGGAGCTAGAGGGTCAACCTATGGGTACCCACTACTCCAAACTATATTCATTCAGTGAAAAGGAAAATAGAGTTTCTAGGTCATGGAAATTCGGGACTTATAATGTATTTTCCCCTTGGGACACTATGTCCCTCGAAGAATGCTGACTTGATTGAGATGTTGAGGAAAATTAAGGCGATGCACAAGGCACCTACAAACGGAATTGTGACCGTATACCTGGAATCTAAGACTAAGACATGACATAGGGATTGATCTGCACACACAACTACATAATTGGTCCATCTTAGAATGGTCACATTCATAAGACTTTGGATAGTGTGACTAGATTGACAAAATAGGAAACTATATGAACTTGTCTACCTGACTGCTAGACTGAGGTACTGGCTGTTCAGATTAACTCTTACTAACTGACTCATCTAATCGACTGACTGATGGCTGAGTGCTGGGCATGTAAGACTGAATGATACTTAGTTCGGATAGCTGGACTTAAACTACAGACTATCATGCATATAAGGTAAGAATTAACTAGGTAACATGAGGTAACTGAGTATAAATGAGTAAAAGTTGTATTATCTTAAGGATACAAGAACAAGTGTATAAAATGATTTGGAAACTCTCTGTAATCTAAGGTACTGAAATACTACTAACTGAGTAATTGTTGGACATATGTTATGGTCGGGTAATCCTAAAAATGAACTGAGCTTCTGATATAGCTGGACTATGACTTGGAATGATATTGTAGCTATGATAGTAATTGAGACTATAACCACAACTAAGACTGTAACTGGGACTGAATGCTGATTTCTGATAACTGATGTTTAGACTGGTACGAAAGTACTAAATTCTGATGGCTAAGTAACTGATAACTGAAAGACATGGTCCTATAGGACTACCTGATTCCTTTACTGAATATAGATTATTGAACTAATGTGGTAAATGAGGCTTATGGATAGAACATCAATACCAAGGATTCACTGAGAGATCTTAATTAAGGGTATTCATGACATAAATCTGAGTTCGACTGATCACAAGGAGTGAAGCATGTGTTATGTGAGTTGGGCATACTGTAAATCATGACATGAGTGTATGAGTCATGAGCTCATGATCTGAGTCTGAAGTTTCTGTACTCATGGGACATGATTCATCACACTGAGTGAACTAGAACTCCTTGTCCTAGGAATTGGGAGCGTACATGAGTTTTCATTAACGTGAACAAATATGAACAATGGTCGTAGAGCTGACATGTAGGACATGAATAGATATCAAGATAACTGATGGGTTTTGATATTCTGAGATAGTCTGTAGGATCACGCTTGCTACAGAAATGTACAAAAATGTCATTTACGCATACTATGATAAGTATGTCTAAATACTGGTTGAACACTCAGTTCATCAAGTCCATGAAGGTTGAGGGTGCATGGGTAAAACCAAAGTACATGACTAATAATTCAAAGTGGTCATACCGAGTTCTGAAAGCCGTCTTTGAAATGTCACATTCACTGAGTCTGAGCTACTGATAGCCTGATCTGAGGTCTATCTTAGAGAAATAGATGGCACCCTGAAGTTAATCAAACAAGTCATCGACTCCAGGAAGTGGATACTTGTTATTGATTGTGACCTTATTGAGCTGAAGGTAGTCTATACACATTCTAAGAGGGTTGTCTTTCTTGTACATGAATAAAATTGGTTTACCCCATAGGGACACACTGGTCTAATAAATCCCTTAACTAGGAGATCCTTTAACTGTTCTTTCAATTCTTTGAGTTCTGCAGGTGCCATTCTATATAGAAAAATAGATATAGGCTAAGTATCTAGAAGAAGGTCTATGTCAAAGTCTATTTCCCTTTTGGGAGGAATTCCTGGAAGATCTTCGAGAAAAATATCTGAATATTCATTCACTACTAGGACTGATTCAAGACCGAGAGTTTTGAAACTAGTGTCCTTGACTCGAACAAGATGATAGCCACATCCCTTAGATATCATTTTCCGAGCCCATAGTTAGGAAACAAGCTGACCCCTATATGCTGAAGTACTACCCTTCCACTCTAAGACGGGTTTATTCGGAAACTGAAACTGTACAATTCTATTTCTACAGTCGACTGTGGCATAGTAGGAGTGAAGCCAATCCATGCCAACAATGATATCAAAATCAGTCATCTCTAATTCGACTAAGTCTGCTAAAGTGACTTTTTGAGATACCATAACCGGATAGTTCCTGTATACCCGTCGGCCTATGATAGTTTTACCTACTGGGGAAGAGACTGCGAAGGGTTCTACTAGAATTTTGGTACTTACTCTAAAATTAGCTGCTATATAAGGAGTAACAAAAGACAAAAAGGCTCCTGGATCTAGAAAAGTGTAAAAATGTAAGTAAAAGATTGATAACATACTAGTGACCACATCAGGAGAATTTCTTGATCCTGTCGGTACTGAAGAGCATATAGTCTGTTTGGGTATTACCCACTAGTGGCACTGGATGTGGCACTCTGCTGATTCGAGCGACCAAACTGAGCTGAGAAACTATTATGCTGGCTTCTTAGATCATCCTTAGGACAGTATCAAACTCTATGACCTAACTCGCCACACCCGTAACACACATCACTATCGGCTCTTCGTATAGCCTTATGATATTTGCCACAAGTCTGACAAAGGGGATTGGTTCAGGCACTGCTAACACAGCCTTGAGGTTTAGGACCTGGCGCCCTATCTCTAAATTTAGGGACTGGAGCACTGGCTGAGGGAGGAACTGGAATCGAAGACATTGGGCAAAAATGATAATGGTTACCACCCTCTAACTTAGGCTGAGCGAAATTGAGATTACTTGTTCTCGCTCTCTTATTTTCTCTCTTTCTTTCTTTCTATACTTTCTTACCTCAATTTGATAGGCATGAATCATATGCTTGGGTGGGATAATAGCCTGCTGATTGCTCTAAGCTACTACTGATTAAGATAAATTAAGAGATTTGATTCTAAATTCTCTATGAAAAACATGCCCGTCCAGGGAATCTGCCTAAACGGGCGGAGGTGCCGAATGATTCTCAGTTCTCTTTTCATTAGACCTTTTAGGAGACATGTTCTATAATGAAAAGGGAGAATAGATTAGACTAGGAGTTAAATTTAAGCTCATGCTCACTAGCACGACATGAATACTAAAAGAGGGGAAACTGTCCTAAAAAATCTCATAGCCACTTGTCCATAAGTGTGGTGCATAACACACCCATGCACAAGACTCTACTAGATGTAGGTTTTCAAACTTCCTAGGAAACTGTTGAACCTTAGGATTTGATACCAAATTTGTAATACCTCGATTCTGGTACTCAAAATGCTACAAGGTGCCCATGACCCCGAAGGACTACAAGCTAACCCATGAATGATATCTATAACTGAGCACTACATGATATACTATATAAATGCGGAATATAAGTTGTAAGGCCATAAGGTTCAAAACTATAACATGTCTGATAAAACAATATCTGAATGGGGTATAGAAATACCTAAAACTGAAATAAACTATCTGAACATACTGTAGTTTGAAACCCTATAAACTGTCTGAAAACTTTGGAGTTAATAGGACATGTCCCCAACTAACTTCAACTACTTAAATAAACTAAGTACTGAAGGAATAAAATAATTAAATAATAATATCCTCAAATGATAAGGACTCACTACTGACTTTGACTGCTAAAACTGAAATGTTACTGATGCTTTGGAGCTCGTGCTTCTAAACCTATGGTATAAAAACACCATAGCGCAAATATGTCAATACGATTAAATATAGTGGTATGCAACTGAGGTAGGCTAAATGCAAAGGGTTTATATACATAAACAATACTAACTGATTATATTACATGAACGTGAGAATACATGCAAGGATAAGTAACTAAAATGGAATACGTGGTAATACTGACTACTGAGTCTGAATACTAATAACATAAGCTACTAATAACTAAGATAAATAATATTGAGTGACTGTATCTGATAGTCTAGATTCTGATGAAACTAGCTGAGTTTCATACTGTACTAAGTGACTGTATCTGACAGTCTTAATATCTGAAGTACTATCTGAGTACCTGTCAGTCCTGATTTTGCAACTAAAACTGTGGGAGAATTCATCTAACCGACATACCCCTAATAAGCTATTATAGCTGATTTGGAGTCCAATATATAACCCCAATTGGAAGAGAATCAATATTGTGCCACTGGTAAGGACAAGCTGTGAATGACCCTCATCTGACAGTGTCCCCAAAGGAGAACGGTGGGACCCTCATCTGACAGTGTTAATCCACCTCATTAACCTTCAACTGAAAGTGTTGATGTCTCAACCTATGTTGGCTACATAGTTCTGGAATGCAAAGATTGATTCTAAGAATCACACCCTCTGCTGATAGTATGTGTTTCCATCCTTGGGTTCACTCAGTGCTAAATCTTACTCCCATCTAAATAGACAATGAACTAGACTGGACTGATATTTTATTGATTGTACTAATTAACTGGACTGAACTGAGTTCACTGGATTCCGTTGACTGATGGAATACTAGTGAAATCTTATAACTGACTGAGATTTCTGAGATTTTTGAGTACTGAGATTAGTGGATTACTAAGTTTACTGAGGTTACTGAGATTACTGAGTACTGTACTGATACTGAATTTACTGAGTTTTCTTGAGTCATGTGACTGACTGAATTCTACTTATCATGGCTTGACTGAGAGTATCACGAAAACTGACACTGGCTCTAGGCACACAACTAAATTTTCGGGTATTAAATACCCCTAGGACTCGATATCATAATAAGTAAATCATGGCACTATCTTAAAATCTCAACAATGGCTACATGTTCATTATTCTTTCATTAAGACATTTCAACAAACACTTGTGATACATTACTTGTATATGGATGAGAAAAACACATTAAGATACTATATATTGGCATTATTTCATTCTCATAGTCAATTTATCACACTTGCATAATACAACTTGCACATAGACTAGCATGGCATGATTTCATTCTCTTATTAACACACATGGCAAGTCATCAAACACCTAGTAAGCATAACATATGCACATAACGCTATTCAATAAATAAGCATCATAATTCACATTCCTATTTACAACTTTCAAGGGTTTAACATGGTTTCACATGATACTACACATATATCACTTTACTTCACAAAGATATTGCAATTAAATCATGAACTAGAGAACCCATTAACATAATAGTCATGAACACAATCAAACTAAATCATGAAATTCATAGAATATTATCTTGAGTTTTTGAAAAGGTTTCTCTGACTCCAAGGGTGGAAGGAACCCTTGGATGAACACTTGACATACCTTAGTGGTGAATTCTTAAAGGTTGATGGTGAAATTTCTTGAAAATTGATTCTTGAATTGATATCCTAGGGTTTTGATCTTGAGAATTTTTTAAATAATGAATATGATTGGACAAAAGAGGGCTAAATTTCGTGTTATGAAGGCTAAAGGGCGTGGGAAAAAGACTGAAATAACCCTAAGTACGTGGCTTTTAATGACTAAAAATTGAGCATTGATGAGATACCCAATGCATCGCGCCATTATCTCACCAAGCCTCAGTAGTTTTGGCTCTGGAAACTTGCAATAATGTTAACCAATGCGATTGGCGATGTGGCACGCTAAGATCGTGTTGGTCCACTATTTTGGGACTCCGAACGTGGTTTAAACGAGTTTCAAAAAAATCCAAAACTTGTCCGAGAACACTTATTGACCTTCCTGATCATGAATTCAGCAAAATATAGAACATTTAAGAATATTAAGGTCGTGAAATAAGATTGCAAACTTTCGATGGCTAAAATAAACTAAGTCTAGAAACTTAGATAGAATTTTCCAAGTTTGGGACCCCTTAACAAGCATAAATAGTCTGAATTAAGCTTAGGATTTTTTTGCATGGTCTTACATTTTTAGAGTGTACATGCAGTTTATACTCATGACTTAAGGAGTGTCATCTTTCTTAAAGGATAGTACTTCTTCAAGAACTTGGCGTTGGTAGGGATAATTTTCACGCCATCCGTGTCGACAAACTTATAAACACCATTTGAATACAATTCATTCACGACATATGGTTCATTCAACTTTGGGGTGAATTTACCCCCAAATTTACGAGAAGTAATTATGGTTCTTCTTATTGTAAGGACTTGATCCCCAACCGAAAAGCACCTCAAGCGAACTCTTTTGTTAAAATAACAAGATAGACGGGCTTGGTAACATTTAAGACTTTGTTGAGCCTCTATTCTCTTCTTATCAAGAGCTTTTGACTCCAAAAGATGCAACTTAGCATTTTCTTTATCGGTGAGCCCTTTTTGAATAACCAGTCTCAAAAAAGGTATTTGAAACTTAAGTGATAGGACTACTTCAACTCCAAAAGCAATTGAATATAGGGTTGCTTGCATTGGTATGAGGTAAGTTGTTCTATATGCCCACAAAACTTCTTCATTCGTTCATACCAGTCTTGTTTCGACTTGGAGACCACTTCCTTTAACAGATTACATAAAGTCTTATTAAATGCTTTGGCTGGAACATGGGCAGCAGCATGCCACATAGAAAATTTGTGCATCTTAAAACCAAAGAGATCACAAATCTTATTCATTAACTTATTATCAAATGGCTTACCATTGTCAGTTATTATGTACTGAGGGATTCCAAAGAGGTAGATGATATTCACTCGAATAAAGTTTGCAATGTTTTCTTTATTTACTTCCATAAGAGTAATAGCTTTGACCCATTTTGAGAAGTAATCTGTTGCAGCTAAGATATACAGGTGCCCATCAGAAGAATTTGGCATTGGTCCAACGACATCCAATCCCCAAGCATTAAATTACCAAGATGATATAATTGGGTGTAGTACCTCAGGAGGTTGATGTATAAAATTTGCATGAAATTGACAAGCTTTGCATCTTCTAGCATAGTCCAAGCAATCTTTCATAATTGTTGGCCAATAGTACCTTATTCTATTATTATGAAAATAGAGCTTCGATCCTAACTGATGAGATCCATAAGCTCCCAAATATACTTTTTGTAAATCTTGAAATGTTTTTTCTTCTCCCAAACATCATAAGAGTACTCTTTCAAATGATATTTTGTATAGAATATCTTTATAGTAAAGAAAGCGAGGTTCACAACGATGGATGTCAGTCCTTCTCCTTAGATACTCTGGAAGGATCCCATAACATAAGTAGTCAATGACAGGTTGTCGCCAATCTTCTTTTATAGCTTCAGAAACGGTGATGAGGTGCTCAACCTTATTTTCTACATGTTTATCCTCATTCAGTGACAGTACTACCCATTCTTGGTAGATAGTAACTCGTGTCTGATTTGAAAGAGTTAGGGTTAAGGCCAAAGCAGCTAGGGTATCAACTTGCTTATTTTCTTCCCTTGGAACATGCTAGAGGGTTACTTCTCCAAGACATCCTATTAAATTTTGAACATAATCATGAAATGAGCATAGCTCATGATTTTTTACTTCATATCTTCCCAAAAGCTTCTTAATCACCAATTGAGAGTCACCAAAGACTTGTATTATAGTTGTTTCATGTCGAAAGCCATCTTAAGTCCAAGTATTAGTGCTTGATATTCAGGAACATTATTAGAGCAATGATTTGTCAAGGTAAAAGAGTATGGGATGACCTCTCCTTGTGGAGTGACAAATACCATACCAGCACTCTACCTGATGTACGGCACCATCAAAGTACATCTTCCACGGGGGTCTGGCTTCAACAACCATTGCAACTTCATTAGAAAGTTCATTGGTCAGTTTCCAATCATCAAGTATTAGGTATTTGCCAATACTTGTCCTTTACAGCCCTTTGGGGAACGTACATAATCTCAAATTATTGAAATTGAAGGTACCATCTTACAAGTCGATCACTAAGGACTGATTTCAACATTACAAATTTTATGGGATTTGCCCTAAACATAAGACAGATAACTTGAGCTTGAAAGTAGTGTTTCATTTTTTAGATTGAGAAGGCCAATGCCAAACATATTTTTTCGATTAGAGAATAATTCAGCTCATTTGGTGTCATCATTCTACTTAGATAGAAAAAAGAGTTTTCTTTGCCTTCACTATTTTCTTATGCTGGTAGTGCTCCAACAGACCTTTCTTGTGCCGCGATGTAGAATATCAACAGTTTTCCAGGTATAGGTGTCGCAAGAACTGGATTCTTCATCAAGTATGATTTGATACTCTCAAAGGACTTACTACAAGCTTGGTCCCATTAAAAAGGAGCATTTTTCTTTACGAGTTGGCTAAATGGATGACATTTCCCAGCCAGATTTGAGACGAACCTCCTTAAATATGCTAGCCTTTCTTAAAGACTTTTTTACTTATGAATGTTTCGAGGCTCGGGCATCTTTAAAATTGTATCTACCTTGGCCGGATCAATTTTAATTCCTCAATGTTGTATAATGAAGCCAAGGAACTTTCTAGAAGCAACTCCAAAGGCACATTTCAATGGATTTATCCTAAGTTGATATCTTTGAAGCAACTCGAATACCATTCTTAAATCTTTTAATGGCCATCTCTCTTTATTGACTACACCACTAGGTCATCCACATAGCATTCAATATTTTGATGGAGTAGGCCATCAAAGATGTTTTACATATCCCTTTGATAAGTGGTGCCAGTATTATTTAAACCAAAAGGCATCACCTTATAGCAATAAATACCTTTGGGCGTATAAAATGCAGTGAGCTCTTCATCCTTTGGCAACATGCAGATTTGGTTGTAGCTATATGAACCATCCATGAAGGATGGTACCTCATAACCAGTGGTCGAATCAATCATTAACTCTAGTATGGGGACTGGAAAATCATTCTTAGGGTAGGCATTGTTCAGATCCTGAAAGTCAACACAAACTTAAATTTGACCATTCTTCTTTCGTATTAGAACAATACTTGAAATCCATGTAGGGTGTTTGACTTCATGAATAAAGCCAGATTCAGTGATATTGTTAACTTCATTTTCAATCAATGGAACCAACTCTGGCCCAAAGTTTCTTTGGGCTTGCTTAATAGGACGAGCCCCATTCTTGACTGCCAACTAATTGTTTGCTACTATTGGATCTAGGCCAGCAATTTCCTTATAACTCTAAGTGAAGACATTTGTATATTCTTTAAGTATGTCCCTATAAGCAATTTCCCCCTCTATTTCTAGAACTGTACTCAGGTAAGTTGGTCTGAAGTCTTCATTGGTTCCAAGATTAACTTCCTTCAAAGGATCTATCGTGGACTTCACTCCTTCTTCAAGTTGTGATGGAGCATCTACCTCCTCTTGAAGATCATCGTCGTTAATGGATATGAGGTAACACCAAAAAGTATCTTCCATCTCTTCTTTAACCTTCATTTAAGATGGGACTTCATTCTCATTTTAGGTTATAACATGACATGAGGAGCCAACACTTTCTTCATCTTCTTCAAGCTTCTTGGTAAAAACCATAGTATGCATCTTTGCTTTTAATACCTATTTGCATGAAATCACCAGTTCTGTATGTTGTCTTATTCTAGAAGGAATCAAACTTTGGAATTCTTTCGGATTCTTAGGTTAAGAGTGTCTTGTTGTATTTAGACAACTTCTTCGATGCTTTCTATTTTTCTTGGTATTTAGTGGACCCAAACTCTCAAAAATAGCAGTTATTATAGTTGGTTATCCTAATCAATCAAAGAGAGAAGGCCTTTTTGACACGACTCAAACCAGGGCCAAGTCGTGTCGGGTTCCTCAAGCCCAATCAGGAGAAGAGGCCACCCCCAATACCCAACCATAACCACTCTACACCCGATGTCGGATCAATTTTGATTATATAACATAATAAATGGAACAATCATAAATCAAATATAGTCAAACAGAGTCAACCCCAATACTAATACTAATGCCAATGCTGACATCAATACCGACACCGCCTATTCCAACCCAAAGTAGTCTCACAAAGCCTCTATCCAAAATCAAAACAACATTTGGTCGGTACACGCCTCCGACCATAGCCAAAAACCAAAGTCTAAGAAATAACAAAAGTATGTAAATAAGTTTATAACATGAAAAGGAGTCTTTCGGATTATGAAAGCTCACCACTTCAATCCAACACAAAGCTGTCCCTAAATCCAAGTTACTGAAAAAGAGGAATAGTATGGCCGGTTCCTGCATCATGTGGGGATAAAGTGCCCGAAGATGGGTTAGCGTATGAACACTAGCATGTACTCAGGAGTAAGAATAAAATAATGCCAATATTTAAAACCAAATAAATAACCATATGCAATCACATCCATACATATACATATATATAATCCACGTTAGGAAAGGGAACCGGGTATAACATGCATTTAAGATCATAACTTAGACAATCTTGACCATCCTAAAACCACCAACGGGCTATATGGGTCTAGTGTTACCCCCTAAATAGGCCCCAATGCAAGTAGCCGCAAGAACCAAAGATATCACAGGGGTCGGAGATTCCCGTGTACCCTTCACCCTCCATGATACATATATACAAGTATAACTTTAAGGATTACCGTGTGCCCTACAAGTATATGTCACCATAACCAACCCTCATGTCGGCAAACATGAGTTTCCAGTGTACGTCCATTAGACACACACCTTCACGATTATCTATCACAACCCACTATTATTGCCTAATTAACACCATTAGTACATAACCAACCACCAATTCCAGATGTTATTAACCAAGGCATTATGAAGTGGTATCGTCATACCGACTATAACTTGCAAGCAATGTCATTAACCAACACTTAGGGGATTTCCATATACCCCACATAATTTCTAATTTACCAAAACTGTGGACACCAAGGGCTTACCAAATCATTTACAACTATTTAAACCAATTTAGGTTCCATAACCATACTCTTCAATGCAATAGTTTCAAAAAAAGGCAAACTATGTGACAAAACCATTCTCATAGGCATTTTAACAAATATGTTGAGGGCATATCGTTTCCAAAACCAAAATCAAGTACCAATTTACCATTCCCATGTAACCACATGTTCAAACCATAATCATAATATGAAAAACCATAAGTAAAGTATGGGAAAACAATATCTAACAAAAACTCCCAACATATAATTCAAAACCAAATAATACCCACAATTAAGTCATGAAAACCATTCATTAAAACATGAATTTAGTTGAACTAAAAATGAGAGAAGAGTAACATGCCTTAGATACCAAAGAGTACGGAGAGAAACCACTCTCGTAAGCCTTAATTGACCACCTTGAAGGAAACCCTAGCCTTTTCTTAACCTAATAGCTTGGGAGAGATTTGAGAGTGTTTTGAGTGTTTTTTATTAAGAATACTAAGGTAAATGATGTTCCAAAAGTGTTTTAAGTCACGGGATCAAAAGGAGTTAAGAGGAGAAATGTCCAGAATACCCCAACTTAAACTGTAAAAATCACCGCAGGAGGTTACGACTCCCCCCTTAACTCGTACACACAACATACGAGTAGTACCCACCACTTGTACCCTAGGCAAAATGTTGGACATCACACATTGTCTATTATACGACTCCCCTTGCCCAAATCGTACCCATACGATACGACTAGTATCCTCAAATCATATCCAAGACATAATCCAATGGGTTGGATGGCATACGAATTGGACTATACCACTGGCACTATCTCTATACGACTTATATGGAGTCTAGTCATACCTAGAAAAATACATGATCAAGAACGCACTACTTAACATACGACTTAGACCCCCAGGTCATACCCAGATCATACTACTAGTAACCTAAGTCGTATGATGTCCAAAGAGTTTAAAACTCAGGAAATTTCTAAAGATCAAACTCAGGGTGTTTAAATTCTCCCCCACTTAGATCATTCATCATCGAATGATGGAACAAGGCATGACTAGCATGATTTAAACCCCAAACACCCCCTACTGCAACCTTTAACTAAGTTAGAAAACAAAGATGCAAGGAAATCAATTTTTCCTCTAACAAAGTTTGAAAAAAAAAGTATGATGAAGAATACATACCTTACGTACAAATTTTTGAAGCAGAAAATAGGAACGGATATTTGGAGTTTATGTCCTCTTCGGCTTCCCATGTAGCCTCTTCAATCTTGTGGTTCCTCCAAAGAACCTTGACCGAAGTTACATCCTTGGTCCACAACTGACGAACCTACTGGTCCAAGATATTGATCAAAACCTCTTCATAAGACAAAGAACCCGAAATACCAATATCCTTGATAGGCATGATTTGAGACAGATCACCTATACACTTTCTCAACATATAAACATGGAAAATCGGGTGAATGGAGCTCAAACTAAAGGACAAATCCAACTCATACGCAATATTACCAACCCTTCTAAAAATTGATTACGGGCTAACATATCGGTACTGAGCTTCTCCTTCTTACCAAACGTCATTACTCCCTTCATGGAAGATACCTTCAAGAATGCCCTATCCCTAACCTCACACTCTAACTCTATCGCCTCACATCCGTATTGGACTTTTGACGACTTTGGACAGCCTTAAGTCTATTTTGAATCAGCTTCACCTTCACCATAGTGGCTTAGTAAACCAAATTCAGACCAAACATCTCTGCCTCACCAACCTCGAACCACCCAATAAGAGACTTACACGTTCTACCATACAAAGCTTCAAATGGAGCTATTCTAATGCTAGAGTGGTAGCTATTGTTATAAGCAAACTCTACAAAAGGTAAATGCTCAACCCAACTACCACCATAGTCAATCACACAAGCACGAAGCATGTCCTCCAATGTTTGAATAATCCTTTCTACCTGTCCATCCGACTGCTAACCTTAGTCCCCAAACCTTTCTGAGACGACTGCCAAAAGTGAGATGTAAACTGCGTACCACGATCTAAGATAATAGAAATAGGCACCCCATGCAACTTCACAATCTCATGAAGATACAACCTTGTATAATCCTCAGCCAAGAAGTTAGTCCTCTCTAGACAAAAGTAAGCCGACTTTGTCATCCTATCCAGAATGACCCAAACCGAATCAAACTATTTCCGAGATCGAGAAAGACCAATAATGAAATCCATGTTGATTACTTCCCACTTTAATTTGTGTAGCTCAATTTGTTGATACAATCCTCTGGGCCTCATATGCTCAACTTTCACTAGATGACATACCACAAACTTGGCCATAAAATTCACCATATCCCTCTTTATATTATTCAAGGTCATGATATATTTTTGCCGAGCTAGGATGAACGATATAGCATGACTCAAGCACCTTAGCTAAGATTTTTTACTGTAACCCACCAGTGTTGGGAACACATAACCTCCCTTGGTACCGCAAAGTACCATCACCACTAATCCCAAAGGCCATCACCTTCTGCCTGCCTATTTCACCCTTGATCCTCATCAAGACAGGATCTAATATTTGTTTCTTCTTAATATCAGCACCAAGAGACGACTGTGCCACTTTCTGAATGAATACTCCACCATTCTCAGAGTCCAAGAGACAAACTCCAAGGTTAGCTAAACAGTGAATATCCTTCACCAACTCCCACTTCTCTTTATCCATATGAGCTAGACTCCTTATGGATAATCTGCTAAGAGCAGCAACAACCACATTAGCCTTACTTGGATGGTAGTGAAGAATCATGTCGTAATCCTTGAGAAGCTTAAGCCATCTCGTTTGTCTGAGGTTAAGCTCTTTCTGAGTAACACATACTGTAAGCTTTTATGATCAGAAAAGATATCCATATGTACTCCATACAAATAGTGACACTAGATTTTAAACGCAAACACCACAGCTAACAATTCTAAATCATGAGTAAGATAATTTCTCTCATGCACCTTCAACTGCCTAGAGGCATAAGCTATCACCTTACTATGTTGCATCATAACACAACAACGCCCTATACGGTATACATCATACTAGACCACAAACCCATCAGCGGCTTCAAGCAAAGTCAAATCTAGAGCCAAAGTTAGCTTATCCTTCATCTTCTCAAAACTACCCTCACAAGCATCAGACCACAAGAACTTTACCTTTTTTTGAGTCAATTTAGTCAACAGGGATGCTGTAGAGGAAAAACTCTCTACAAACCTCTAATAATAACTAGCTAAACCCAAAAAGCTATGAATATCGATTGGAGTCATGGATTTAGGCCATTTCTTAACTACTACAACCTTTTGTGGATCTATCATGATCCTCTTATTAAAAATGATATGACCTAAAAAAATGACAACGCTCAACCAGAATTCACACTATGAATATTTCGCATACAACTATTGTTCTTTCAGAGTCTGCAACACAACATGGAGGTGATTCGCATGTTCCACCTCGCTCATAAAATACACCAGAATATTATCTATGAAGATAATGACAAATAAATCCAGAAACTGACGAAAAACCCTATTCATCAAATCCATGAATACTGCTAGGGCATTGATCAACCTAAAAGACATAACCAGAAATTCAAAATGACCATACCACGTACGAAAAAAAGTCTTAGGGATATATCCCTTCCTAATCTTTAACTGATAAAACCTGGATTAGAGATTTATCTTGGAGAAAAACTTAGCACCCTGCAACTGATCAAACAAATCATCTATCCATGGAAGAGGATATTTACTGTCACCTTATTCAACTACCGATAATCAATACACATCTAAAGAGAACCATCTTTCTTACACACGAATAACACATGTACACCCCCACGGGGACACACTAAGATGGATGAAACCCTTATCTAAGAGGTTCTTTAATTGCTCCTTAAGCTTCTTCAGCTCATCTGGAGCCATTCTATACGGAGGAATAAAAATCGGCTGAGTGTCTGAAATAAGATCAATCCCAAACTCAATCTTCATAGTTAAAGGAACACCAGAAAGGTCATCAGGAAAGACCTCGGGAAATTCATTCACCACAAGGATAAGATGCAAAGAAGGACCCTCTGAGTTAGAATCTTTAACTCGGACTAGATGACAGAAACACCCCTTGAAGATTAATCTTCGAGCTCTAAGATATGAATGAACTTCCCCTTAGGAGTGAGGAAACCACCCTCCTACTCAATAATTGGCTCATTAGAAAATTTAAAAACAACCTTAGGATTTGACAATCTAGAGAAGCATAGAATGAGTGGAACTAATCCATCCCCAATATAACATCAAAATCCACCATATCTAACTCAAACAGATCCACCAAAGTTCTTTTACTACCAATAGATACCACACACCCCTTATAAAAAATTTTAGCAATCACAGTGTTACCTATTGGGGAAGAAATAAAAAAACGGGTCTAAAATACACTCCAGACCAAAACCAAAATACACAGCCATAAATAGGTTCACATAAGATAGAGTGGACCCCAGATCAAGTAAATAGTACACATCACGAGAAAAGAGTTTCAACATACCAGTCATGACATCAGGTGATGCCTCAAACTCCTATCGGGTAGTGAAACCATAAAGACAATTTTGATCAGTGCTGGAGCCAGCACCCTTTGGCGCTGGAGCTAAAAAAGATGCAACAGGAACCTTGTTTACCCCAGAGGCAACCTTACCAATAGGACAATTTCTAAGCATGTGTTTGTCCTGATCAAAGCCAAAGCGCCTGTCCTTTACCTTATCACATAAGCCTAGATACAAACGGCCATAGAATCTACATAGAGGATATGATGGAGCTGATTGATCCCCATTAGCCTGAGATTAGGCACCCTATGCCCTGAAGTTGTCGCCACCATGGAAATACTTATCACCCAATGAATTTGGGTAGGGAGCTCTAGCCGTCGAGTAAGATCCAGAATTACCCCACTTCTTCCTGGGCCACTTACTACCACCCCTGCCACTCTGTTATTGGCTACCACCTTGCTTAAAAAATTTAAACTTCTTTTCTTTCCTTTCACTTAACTCAACCTGCTTCTTCTTCTCTTTTTCTACTTGGTGCATGTACACAACCAACCTAGAGATATCTATGTCCTTAATTAACAAGGCACCCTTACTTTCAATGATTAACTCATGAGATAATTCCAAATAAAACTTTCTCATTCGAACCCTCATACTAGAAACCAACTCCGGAGCATTACCGCAACAACTGGTGAAACTTTAAGGCATACTCCTTGATTGACATCTTACCTTGCTTCAGATTAACAAACTTTTTCATTTTTACTTCCCTCAACTCCTGAAGAAAGAAGCGATCTAAGAAAGTATTAGAAAAATCCTCCCATAGGGATAACTCAGTATCATCACCACTTGACTGTTCCCATTTCTCGTACTATTAGTACACCATATTCTTCAGCTGGAAGGCAACAAACTCCATGTCTTCCACATTCATGGCATGCATAACTCATAAAAATATTTCTATTTCATCCAGGAAACCTTAAGGATCCTCCTCCACCTTAACACCCGTAAAGGTCGGAGGGTTCAACCTCATGAACTAGCCAACCCTTGTAGCCTCAGAAGATGGAGTAATAGAAACACCATGCTCAGACTGAGTAGCTACCAATTTTACCAATATATGAATAGACTGACAAAACTTAGTGTTCATCACTTTAGCCTGAGGAGCTTAGGAAGGAGTAGAGGGAACTAATAAAATGCCTGAATAATTTAGAACTAGACCTCTAGATAGGGTATGGATCTCATAAGTAGTACGTATTCTATCAATATTGTCCCCAATTGGGACAAAAGATTTTTTGTGAACTTCAACTCATCGAGGAATAATCTAAAAACTAAACAAATAGAAATTATAGAAGAATTTAGTACTTAGACTTTATATCTTGAAACAGAACACAAGAAAGAGAAATATTCCTAAATGCCTTATAGCCTCTCCCTTATGGGTGTGGTGTACGACACACCCTTAAAAGAGACTCTATTCAACATGGATTTGTGGACTCCTAATTAATCATGAACCTAGGGTTTTGATACAAATCTGACACGACCTAAACTAGGGCCTAGTCATTTCGGGTGCCTCAAGCCCTATCGGGACTGGAGACTACCCTAAATGCCCAACCATAACCACCCTATACCAGATATAAGATGAATTTTGATTATAAAACATAATAAGATAGAACAATCATAAATCACCTACAGTCAAATGGAATACTAATATCAATGTCAAGCTTGATGCCAATACCGATACCTCTCATGCCAACCTAAAGTAGTGTCATAAAGCCTCTATCAGAAATTAAAATAATATCTGGTTGGAACATGCCCCCGACCATAGCTAAAAACCAAAGTCTAAGAAATAACAAAAGTATGTAGAGAAGTTATAAGATGGAATGGAGTCTTTCAGAGTACATAAGCTCACTACTTTAATCCGACATAAAGTTATTCCTAAATCTAAGTTACTGAGCAGGAGGAGTGTATGTCCGGTTCCTGCATCGTGTGGGGATACAATGCCAAAAGATGGGTTAGCGAGTAAATGCTAGCATATACTCAAGAGTAAGGATAAAATAATGCCAACATTTAAAACTAATTAAATAACAATATGCAATTACATCCATACATATACATATATATAATCCATGTCGGGAAAGGGAATCGGGTTTAGCATGCATTTAAAATCTTAACCTGGGTTGTGTAGCTTGACCATCCTAAAACCACCTATGGGCTATATGGGTCCAGTGTTACTTTCTAAACAGTACCCAGTGCATGTAGCCACATGAACCGAAGATATCACAAGGGCTGGGGATTCCTGTGTAACCTTCACCCTCCATGATACATATATACAAGTATAACTTAGGGTATTTCTGTGTACCTCACAAGTATATGGTCCCCATGACCAACCCTCATGTCAGTAAATATAAGTTTCCATTGTTCTTCTATTGGACTCACACCTTTATGGTTAGCTATCACAACCCGCCACTATTGCCCAATTAAAACTATTAGCACATAATTAACCACCAATTCTAAAAGTTAATAACCAAGGCTTTATGAAGTGGTGTCGTTATGCCGACTATAGCTTGCAAGCAATATAATTAGCCAACACTTAGGGTATTTCCATGTACCCCACATGATTCCAATTTACCAAAACCATGGCCACTAAGGCCTTATAAAATCATTTGAAGCCATTTAAACCAATTTAGGTTCAACAACCAAACTATACAATGCAATAGTTTTAATAAAAGTCAAACTAAGTAACAAAACAATTCTTATAGGCATTTCAACAAACATGTTGAGGGCACATAGTTTTCAAAACAAAAAGCAAGTACTAATTGACCATTCCCGTGCAATCACATGTTCAAACCACAATCTTAATTTGTAAAACCATAAGTAAAGCATGAGAAAAAATTATCCAACCATTTACAACCAAAACCTCCAATATATAATTCAAAGCCAAACAATACTTACAATTAAGTCATGAAAACCATTCATTAAAATATGAATTTAGTTAAATTAACAATGAGGGAGGAATAATATTCCTTAGATACCAAAGAGTACAGACAGATACCACCCTTATAAGCCTTAATTAACCACCTTGAAGGAAACCCTAGCCTTTTTTAACCCAAGAGCTTGAGAGAGATTTGAGAGTGTGCTGAATTTTTTTGATTGAGAATACTAGTGCAAATGATATCCCAAAAATGTTTTAAGTTGTGGGGTCAAAAGGGGTTAAGAGGTAAAATATCTAGAATACCCCCAACTTAAACTGTAAAAATCACTGCAAGAGGGTATGACTCCCCCCTTAACTCATACACACAACATACGAGTGGTACCCACCACACATACCCTAGATAGAATATTAAAGATCACATACTTTTTATCATACGACTTCCGTTTTCTAAATTATACCCATACCATACGTCTAGTACCCTCAAATTTTATCCAAGATAGAATCCAAGGGGTTGGACACTAGACAATATACGAATTGGACTATACCGCTCGTACCATCTCCATACGACTCATATAGATTTTATTAAAAGCTAGGACTGTACATGCTCAAGAACACACTGCTTAACATATGACTTGGTCCCCCTAGTTCATATCCATATCATATGACTAGTAGCCCAAGTTGTATGATGTTCAAAAAGTTTAAAACTTAAGAAATTTCCAAGGATCAAACTCAGGGTGTTTCACTTTTGTTAGATACAATATTCTTTTCTACAGTGACGTAGTTACTAGCCACCCTTCTTATGGAAATGTGAATCAAAGGTGATTGCATGTACCCTAGGCATTCATATGCCTGCATGGTTGTACCTTCATACAAAAATTTGCCCAACCTTGATGGCTTGTTAGGATTATATCCAGCCTTTACAAATATCTTGTATTCATTTAGATCAAAGCACTCTTTTATAAGCTTCGGAAGGAGTGTTATCTCTTATGGTAGATTTTGAGCCATAAATTCTCCTAGTATCCTTGAGGATGGATTTATTAAGTCAATCCATTTGATAAGAGTTATCCCTCTTAGCACATTATCTTGGGCATCAAATGAATGATCTTTTTCTTTCTTTACCTTTGGTACGTAGCAGAGAATCGAATTTGCCTTCTTTATCAAAGATGTAACACTTTCATTATTTAAAGTGGAGAGATACTTCTTGGTGGCAGCTTTTTCAATAGTCACCACGACCTTCTTAGCTGCAAGATCGTCATACTTAGTATTGATGATATCATCAACCCTTTTCTTATTCACAATATAATTCTTCAAGTAGAGTTTTGCATCGACAAAGCATGACTCAGCTTTAGAAAATGACTTATCATCGGCAACTATATTTCTTTCCACTCTGCCTTTGAGGTACTCCAAGCATTAGTAAGAGGATGAGATAATTTTATTCTCAAGTACCTAAGGCCTACCAAGAAATATATTATATGAAGTCTTGGGATTGATCATATGCATCAACGCATTTGATCGAAAATCATCCATATGAATCCCCAATTTGACAGATCTCATGGCTCTTTGACCCCCTTGGTTAAAGCCTTGGATCATCAAATGGCTTCTGACAAGTTCGTCAGTAGCGATGCCAAGTTACTTCATTATATGAATAGGAAGGATGTTTACTCTGGATCCCTCATCTATTAGTATTCTATTTATCTTCTTTCCTACAATTTGACCCATCATATACAAAGGACGATTGTATAGGGTTTCACCAAGCAGAAGATTATTTTTTATAAATGTGATTCTTGTATTACATACATGTGCCTCTTGGCCAAGAGTTTCAGTAAGTTTTTCAGAAGATGAAGAAACTTCCATCGGTAGATTTTCAACCTTTTCCCCCTCTTTGGAAGTATTAAAAAAAGATGCCTCAAGGTTGACTTGAGCAGTCTTTGTACGAAACCAACTTGGTAAGAATTCTTCCAAAGTCACTGGACGCCATGTTTTTTTATGGTGAAGCTCAATTACCCTCATCTTCTTCGAAAGCTCAACCACCCTCTGTTTTCTTGGTTTTTTCACTATCCTTCTTTTAGTTGGTTGCTCGAACGAGTCCTTTTATAGACTAGTCTTTTTAAGTCTATGCCTAGTCACTAGATTCCAACCTTCATCATCACCTTCATCAACTGAAGACTTGTCATACTCTAATAGTTTCTTATTATACTTTTCGACATATATTTAGACCAGATAGAGCAAGCCAAAAGTGATAGATATTTGATGAGAACTATCCTTATCATCATCAAAGAAGCTGTTCTTCTTATTTGCTAATTGCATGACTTTGTACTTAAAGACAAAACACTTTTCCAGAGGTGACCCAAAAGCCTATAATACTTGCAATTATTCGGGTAATTGGTCCTTCCAGCTTTGTTAGGCCACTTTATCTCTAGAATTTTAATGGGCTTATACTCGAGGAGTTCATTAAAAATCTCGAAAACATCAAAATCAAGGAAAGGGTATTTCTTTTCTTGTATCTCCTTTAAAGTTAACTTCCAATTTGGACGTGCTCGAGAAGTCATCTTCATCCTTTGCTTCTTGCTCACCTTCATAGTGATATTTACAGGAGACACATTAACATTCATGAATTCCTTATTTTTATTTTTTAGGACAAACTTGCTCCATCTTTTGGGTTCTTGCTTATCCTATTCCCTTTCGGGGTCATGAATAGGCGCTACTCTCTTTCCGGCAGAAGACATGCTCCACTCCATGTCGTGAGCATGAGTAGCTAGCTCTTCAAAGCATTTTGGTTTAATGCATTGCAAGATATAGAAAAATTTCTAGTGCATTCCTTGGATGCACATATCTATTGCAGAAGTTTTACTGAGCCTATCTTTGCATTTTAGACTTGCATTTCTCTATCGATTGATGAACTCAATGACTGGCTCATCCTTTCTTTACCGAGTATTCATGAGCTCTACCATTCTCACTGTACGCCCTATGCTATAAAAATAGTTTAGGAATTTATGCTTTAATTGCTCTCAACTATCGATGGAGTTAGGCTCAAGGTCTGTATACCAATCGAAGACGTTTTCTTTTAGAGAACGAATAAACTATTTGACAAGATAGTCACCGTAAGTTCCAACATTATTACATGTATCAATAAAGTGTGTGACATATTGTTTTCGATTTTCTTTTCCCTAAAATTATTAAAATTTAAGGGGTTGATAGCCGACAGACATTTTGAGGTTATCAATTCTTATAGTGTAGGGCTTGGCGTACGTAAGGGAAAACTTGGTGATAATATCATACTTATCTTTGAGGGTCCCTTCAATGAACTCTTTCAATTGATCAATCGGGATCATTCCCTTAGAAGAAACTTGTACCTCCTTAGCTGGTGGTGTTTGTTTTTCAGTATGTTCTACCTCGTGACCTTCTGGAGCTTTCCCAGGTGCATGTATAGACTCTCTGTCTATTAAGCCATTCATTCTTTCCACCAACTTATCAATCCAAGAGTCTTGATTTTGCACATACTTAGTGAGAGCTTCAATTGCCCTCGTCAAGTTTGCAAGTTGCTTCTTTACGGATGAGGCATCAGTCACCATGGCTTACATAATTACCGGAGATGTTGGAGAGCAACACGAATTATTGCATAAGCTGATCTTTGAAGTGCTCAACTTACGCAATGTAAGTGAAGATGATAAGTTGGTTGAACGATCATTCTTTATGCTAGGGTATTTAGAACTAGAGTGCTTAAGTAGAGATAGAGTCTTCTTAAGTGACTCTTCCACATTGCTTCCTCCTCCTGAAGCAGTTGCATAGGATCTCGCTTATTTTGGGGTTGAAGATCCAAAAATTAGAGCTGGTGTAAACGACACTTGATGTGTTTGTTGTCCTAGTTTGTTGGACTTGCTCCTTGTGACAACTCTAAAGCTTTCAAAAGTAAAACTAAGGATGCTCTCTACTTAAGCAAAGAGTTTGGAATCAGCAGCCTTGGAAGCAGATGATTGAGAATTGTCCTTTTTGAAAGTCATTTCGTTGCTCTTAAACTTTGAAGTTTAAAAAGTTGAGATGAGAGGTAGAGATTGTCCTACTGGGCGTGCCAAAATTTGTTGGACAATAAAATTTCGAGACTGAAAAAATAAATAATAATCGAGACAAGAAAAATATTACAATAATCATTTTATTGATTTCAATATATGAGTGTTACAATCTCTATGAATCCTCTGATTCGCCTTTTCAAATATAAATTCAAGTGCTTCGAGCTTGATCTTGAATTTGAACTAGATTTGTGGATTTGATGGATATGATCTTGACTTATACTTGAATTCAAGGGCTTTCGAGCCTGTTCTTGAATCTTGTGGGCTAGCCCAATAAAAATTGTACATTAATTAAATCCATACATGTTTGGACTTAAATAATTCATCCAATTGTATTAATCCACAATATTTATTTAGTACTAATATATTTTGAATTTAATATAATATGAATTTCGTACGGATTTTAATTTAATTTAATTTCGTTGCCCACAATGACATAGTTCAAATATCGAGAGTCAATTAATAAGATCCTTGACCGCGATTTATTCACATGCCCTTTATTTATTCGATACATCCTTTATAAGATTCGAGAGTCAAGTAAAACAAAAATTTGACCGCAATTTATTCGTATATCATTTAACTGTTTTAAAATTTTAATTCTTGTACTATATAGTACTTTTTATGTAATTGATAAATATGTAATTTGTTTTTTAAAAACTTTAAGACTCGGAGTATATTAAATTTACGGTAAAAAAACAGGTTTGGTTGTTGAAATTTGTACTTTGTTATATAAATTGGGACAAGCGATAATTTATATGTCCAAATTAATAGTTAAAATAAAAAGTTTGGCTTTGAAAATTTGAATTATATCATATAAATTGGTATATGGCCAATAATGTATACACCCAAATTTATAATTAAAATGAATTAATTCTTGAAATTTAAATTATGTTATATAAATTGAAACAAAAGATAGTTTATATGTATATGGAATAATGTATATGTTCAAATTTATAATTAAAAAAATAATAATTTTTAAAATTTAAATTATGTCATATAAATTGTGCCAAAGATAGTTCAATGTACATGTAAAACAAGGGAAAAAGAAAAGACACGTGAGTGGCGGGCGCATTTGTATGACTGAACAATAGTTCAGCAAAGTACGACGCTGGTTTTTCCTATAAAAACAACTTCCAATCCTGCCTAGTGTTTAACGACCCCCAGATCTCCTCCTCTGCAAAGTGCAAGCTAAGCAAACACACCACACAAACACACTCTCTTCATCTGCCTCTGAAAATGAGTGATTTCAAGTCCAAGTTTATGGAAGCCTACTATGTCCTCAAATCTGAGTTGCTTAATGACCCAGGTTTCGAATTCACTGATGATTCTCGTGAATGGGTCGATAAGGTATGTATTTCTGCCTTCTTTAATTTGTCCCTATGTGTATTTGTAGATCCACTTGCTGCATTACATCTGTTAAGTTTCTACTCATCAAATCTTGCTTTAATTTGGCCATTTTCAGTTGCTATTCTTGTATGGATCCTTCTCATCTTTTGTTTCATTCTTTAGATTTCACTGGGCATTACTTTTTCATTTCAATTTGTTTGTCTGGTTTAATCTTGTGGTATTGAACATGTCAGGTGTAAAGTTAGAATTAAAGAAAGTAAGACAAACAAATTGAAATGAAGGAAATAGTAGTTTGAATATTGGTTTATCCAAGTGATTTTGTATTGTTGATTCCTAATTATTCATTGTCGTCTCTGATACTTTAAAAGTTACACCTTACCAGTGATCTGCTAGTCACACATGTTAGGAGGAATATTTTTTTTTTTGTGGTGGTGTTATTTGACATGAGCCAAAATAAAGGTTCTGACTTGCATATATATATATATATATATATATATATATATATATATATATATATTCAGTTAATTGTTGATAAGTTTAGCGCTTTCCTTCATATCCTCAATATAAATTTGAATTTAGGTTCAAGGCAGACTCTTTTTTGTTTGATATAATGAACAGAGGATGAATACATAAAGACATGTCTATGCTTCAGAAAATAAATTCTCTCACCATTGAAAATGACAAGGCAATTAACATAGGACCAACACTAGAATTTAGATTGAAATGGAGCTTATTCTAATGTTCATCAAGCTTGAAGTATAATGTTCCTGAATATATGAATCCAACATATCTTTACTCTAGATCTATGCACTCTTGCTTGTCATTTATGCTTGCCTGGGGGAGTGTGTATGCTTGTTGGGTTCTCTTGTCTTTGCCTGTAACAAAGAGGGGGAGAAAGGGTGGGAGAGAGAGAGGTTTACCTGTGTGATTATATTTTTGATGAAGTAAGAGGTAGTATTAAAAGGCATCAAGGAGATAACAACAGTTTATCTGCGTTATTTGAGAAAGGGGATTCTCTATAACAACCTTTGATGTGAGTTCAACATGGATTATCTTCTGATGTAAACTAGTTGGTTTTTCTATAACTAATTGTCAGTTCTGTACTGTTGATGTGGTATTTTTTGTATCTTCTTTATAGTTCTTCCATTTGTGGATAACGGTTCTCCTCTTCTTTTCACTTTTAATCTTTTGGAGTTATTCAAATATTTGAACAGTCTATATGTAACTGATACTTTTTATATTTTGTTTCAGATGTTGGAGTACAATGTCCCTGGAGGTAAGACCGAATTTCTACTCCTTAACTATTTTAAAATTTTGTTCTAATTTTACAATCATGATAGCTCGAGAATATCTTCCAGCAGCTTTATGATGGTATATTCTTTGTGCAGGGAAGCTGAATCGGGGACTATCTGTTATTGACAGCTATAGTTTGTTGAATGATGGGAAAGAACTAACCAGTGATGAAATATTTAAAGCATCTGCTCTTGGCTGGTGCATTGAATGGGTATGCAAACTAAATACTTCTCAATCTGTGGCTCAAGCTGAATTTTGGTGACCCAATAAATTTAACTTTGGTTCCGGCTTTCTTCTTTTCAAGTGTGTGATTAGAGCAATTTATGTTGTAGCTTCAAGCATACTTCCTTGTTCTTGATGATATAATGGATAACTCTCATACACGTCGAGGTCAACCATGCTGGTACAAAGTAGAAAAGGTGTGGGCTTAATCAAAGAGATTACTATTTGTCCCGCTTTATACTTTCATGTGTTATGACTACTCGTCATTCTGTTTTCACCCCGTCATTTTTGCTTCAATATTTCTTATAGGTCGGAATGATTGCTGTTAATGATGGCATACTTCTTCGCAACCACATTTCGAGAATTCTGAAGAACCACTTCAGGCCAAAGTCTTATTATGTTGATCTTCTAGATTTGTTTAATGAGGTATGATTCTTTTCACATGAAACGGCCTTTGAATTAAACCTCATATAACACTTAACTTTTTGGTTTCCCTCTTTTGCTTTGTGGACATACTCTGACAGGTAGAGTTCCAGACTGCCTCTGGACAAATGATAGATTTGATCACAACACATGTAGGAGAGAAAGATTTATCAAAATACTCATTGCCTATGTAAGGAGACTTTTTCAAGGCTTGTGCCATTTTTCGGCTTGTGCAGTATTTCTTGCATGATTAACTTTATGATGTTGTGATTACATGCAGTCATTGCCGGATTGTCCAGTATAAAACTGCTTATTATTCATTTTACCTCCCGGTGAGTATAAACCTTCCTTTCAATTGAGTTCACAGATTATTGTACTATTTTGAAAATGATTACATGTCTGCTATGTTTCTTAACACTTGCTTCCTAGTTTTTTTTTTTTTTTTGAAAAAAATGGGAAACCTGTATCCATGTTGATTCGAGGTTCATGCTCTCTTAAAAACATTTCAAAGTTCTGAATCTTCTTTGAAATATATCAACTATATGCAATTCTTGGAAAGGCATAGTGGAACCTCTATTTTGAAGTCCATCTGAGTTTACTTAAGCAATACCTTTCCATCTTTGCAAATCATATGCTGATAAATTTGTGTTTTACTGTTCTGGTCCTATTGGAAAAGTTGTTTGGTCAGAATCATAGAATGTAACTCAAAGTTTAATTTGTATATAAGTTACAACCAGAGTACTCATGGTTAAGCTCTTCAGGTGGCATGTGCACTTCTTATGGCAGGAGAGAATCTTGACAATCATGTTGATGTCAAGAACATACTTATTGAAATGGGAATCTACTTTCAAGTTCAGGTGAGAATTATGACCACTCCCTAATAACTTCCATTGTGTATAAAGTTCTATATTTATTTCCAAAGAATCGTTTTCCATTTGGAAATTGACCTTTAATGAGGAAAAATGAACTTCCACCATGGAACAAAACGGAAACTGTCTTCCTTTTTTCTCAACCTGGATTATGCTTTTGAAGTTTCACGGCTGTATTCTAACCTTGCATCTCATTGGGAAATGGAAAAGAGCAAAACAATAACAGTGCTTCATGCGGTCAAACTGTAAAAATAATTTTGTGCATGGCCAACGGAGTAATGAATGTGGTCTTGGACACAGTGGCCTTTCGAATTCCATCTAATTTAGTTTCCAATATACCCAAGAACCATTGACAGAACTCAGTTTCACAATGTTTGTCCTTTCATGCTACAGATTCTGACTTGTGTTTTTTTTCCTTTGTAGGATGATTATCTAGACTGTTTCGCTGACCCAGAGGTGCTGGGTAAGGTATGTTGTAAAGGAAGCTCATAGTACAAAGCTCCTTTAAATTAATCAGTGAGCTTTTTTAACTTGAAAAATAGAAATCTTAAAGTGACCTCATTTGCAATCAGATTGGCACTGATATTCAGGATTTCAAGTGTTCTTGGTTGGTTGTTAAAGCTCTAGAACTCTGCAACGAGGAGCAAAAGAAGATATTATATGTAAGCTCGAAACTCGTTGTCCCTCGGTTATTTTCTATCAAGATTTTGTTCTATTTGAAGATGCTAATTAGAAGAGCTTGTTTTGCAGGAGAACTATGGAAAAGATGACGCTGCTTGCATTGCTAAAATAAAGACACTCTATAATGATCTCAAACTTGAGGTATTCCACTTTTCAACCCCCTATCATTATAGTTTGGTTTGTCCCATCTCTTATTTCATGAGATAAATCAAAAGTCGTATTCTCTCTTCACACCCCAACAAGCGGTTGATCTCGCTTGATGCCCAGGAGTCGAAACATAGTTTCTTCAGCTTTTAATTTATTTTCTTCTGAATTTTGTAGGAAGTATTTCTGGAATACGAGAAGAAAACCTATGAAAAGTTGACCAACTCTATTGCAGCTCATCCAAGCAAAGCAGTGCAAGCAGTGCAACTATCATTTTTGGGAAAGATTTATAAGAGGCAGAAGTAGGAAATAAAATAATTAGTGAATTTCATTCTCCTTTTGGGAATGAGATGTTTGTATTTCATGCATTTTTCTGCTTTCTTTGTCTTCTACTTCTTTAATTTGATGAACTGATGCTGGATTGTTATTTTTCAAGAAATGGAAACAATAATCCTCTTTCACCTTTAATAAACAGTATACATTGGTTGGTAAAAGTCCATTGAAATCTTGGTCGTTTGGTGTGAGGTATAAGGGATAAGTTATCTCGAGATAAAATAATTGATTATTTTATCCCATGTTTGGTTGGAGGTATTAGTTACTACTGGGATAACTTATCCCACCATTTACACCACAGTGATGGGATAAGTTAACCCATACGCATGATGGGATAAGTTATCCCGGGTAACTATTTCCCAACCAACCGACCCCAGTATTCAACTCATCATTGTAGCGTGATTGCCTTCACCATCATTGCTTATCAGTAACTAGGGGTGTTTATGTAAACCAGAATCAATCTGGTTCGTATTGCTCTCTTGTCAACAACAACAACAAATCCAGTATATTTCCACATAGTGAGGTCTGGGGAGGGTAAGATGTACGTAGTCCATACCTCTACCTCTAAAGAAATAGAAAGACTGTTTCTGATAGACCCCGGCTCGAGACACGGAATACTAAACAAATTCATAGTAAAGCATGGAACAAGATGGCATAACATAAATACGACACCCACAAGTAATAGTAAGCAGAGAAAAGTAAATAGATTCGTAATAAAGCATGAAACAAGGTATCATAACAAGAATAATATCCCACCAAGTAATATTGCTCTCTTGTCAGTTTTTCCATTTTTTTTCTTTTGTCACATAAAATATAAAGTCAATCTCTCTCTACTAGGGTTATGGATAAATTTTTTGATAAATCAAATTATATTTAGTAAGAATCCTATAAATTGATGAACGTATGATATATTAAAATGTCCTTGTTAGCGAAATAGTAAGTCAATCTGTCATGGATGTTAGAATCAAGTATTATTTAAAGTACATAATGTCACGCTCCCAAACTGGAGTAGGGCGTGATTGACATGTAACTTTACCACTCGTTGAGTAAACCATGTATTATCTAGCTGAAGATGTAAACTATATTCTGAAAAATTGATTTTACCATTTTAACAAATTATATATATATCATTCTGAATCATCATTTTAACGAACTATGAGGGAACTAGAAGAATTACCCTAAAAAACACCAGCCCATCACACTTACCCTCGTCTTTACTTGCTAGCTTTGTTTATTTGAATTTTGTTATTTCTCTCCTCTTATAGAAACGACTTGTTTAATTTGGAAAAATATTTCACATTATTAAAAATAGTTTCTTAAGACAGTATGGGCGATGCAATTTTATTAAATTTAAATCCGTACAACATTCGGATTATATTAAATTCAAAATATATATGTCCCAAATAAATATTGTGGATTAATATAATTGGATTAATTATTTTAGTCCAAACATATATGGGTTTAATTAAAGTCCAATTTTTATTGGGCTAGCTCATTGATTTAGGCTACAAATGATGAACTCACTTTAATATGCCAAGATATTGTCATATTCTAGAAGTCCAAATAAGCGCCACGTGTCAAATGATGTGGCATGCCAAGTCAAGTGAAGGAACCAATAGGACCATGCTACATGTCAAAATAATGCAGCAGGCCCATGAAATAAAAGCCCATAAAAAAATGCCACATCACTTAAATCTAATTGGTCAAAGGAAGTCTATATTCATCACGACTCTTCCTTTCCTACAACTATAAATAGGGGTCTCATAATTCAGAAAAGAAGCCCTAGAACTCTAACAAGAAGCAAGAAAAAACTCATGAATCAAATGCCGTAATTTCTCTACAAAGCTTGGGCATTTAAAGCAAGTTCAACAAGATTCAAGATCAAGACCGCAATATTCAAGAACAAGCTCAAAAACCCTTGAATTCAAGTACAAGTCAAGATCAAATCTCTCAAGTCCATCAAATCAAGTTCAGATTCAAAATCAAGGTTTAAGCCCTTGAATTTATATTTGAATAGGCGAATTAGAGGATTCATGGAGATTGTAACACTCACATATTGAAAGCAATAAATTGATTGTTGTAATATTTTTTGTCCCGATTTATTTATTTTTCGCCTCGAGAATTTTATTGTCCAACAAATTCTGGTACACCTAGTGGGACACTATCTACCTCTCATCTCAACTTTTCAGACTTCAAAGTTTAAGAATGACGAAATGACTTCCAGGAAGGTCAACTCTCAATCAACTGCTACCAAGGCTGCTGATTCAAAGTTCTCTGCTGAAGTAGAAAGCATCCTTGGTGTTACTTTCGGAAGCTTAGGAGCTGTCACAAGGAGCAAGACAGACTTTCTAGGACAATAAACACATCCAGTGTCGTCCGAACCAACTCCAATTTTTGGATCTTCAACCCCAAAAGAAAAAAAGTCCAATGCAAGTGCTTCAGAAAAAGGAAGCAGTGTGGCAGAATCGCTTACGAAGACTCTATCCTGCTTGATCATTCCAGTTCCAAATACTCTAGCGCAAAGAGCGATGGTCATTTAAACAACTCATCATCTCCGACTACACCCATAAGTTGAGCACTTCAAATATCAACTTGTGCGATAATCCGTGATACTCTCCAATATCTCCAGTGATTATGCAAGCGATAAGGACTGATGCCTCGTCTATGGAGGAGTAGTTTGAGAATCTGGAAAAGGCAATTGAGGGCCTGACCAAACATGTTCAAAATTAAGATACTCGAATTGATAAGATAATGGATAGGGTGGAAGGTATGATAGACAGAGAGTCTAGCCATGCACCTGGAAAATCTCCAGAGATTCATAAGACAGAAAATCCTATGAAACAAACACCACCGACTAAAGAAGTACAAGTTTCTTTTGAGGGAATGATACCGATTGGGCAATTGAGTGAATTCATTGAAGGGACCCTCAAAGACAAGTATGATGTTGTCACCAAATCTTTCCTTGTGTATGCCAAGCCCTACACTGTAAGGATATATAGCCTCAAAATGCCTGCCGACTATCAACCCCCCAAATTTTAACAATTTGAGGGAAAAAGAAAACCCAAAACAACATGTCGCACACTCTGTTGAGACATGTAACAATGCTGGAACTTACGGTGACTATCTTGTCAAACAATTTGTTCATTCTCTAAAGGGAAATACCTTTGATTGGTATATAAAACTTGAACCTAATTCCATCAATAGCTGGGAGAAATTGAAGCACGATTTCCTACATTACTTTTATAGCACAAGACGTACAGTAATCATGGTAGAGTTCACAAATACTTGACATAAAAAGGATAAACCATTCATTGACTTTATCAATTGATGGAGAAATGCTAGCCTAAATTGTAAAAATAGGCTCAATGAAGCTTCTGCAATAGAGATATGTATCCAAGGAATGCACTTGGAGCTTCTCTACATCTTGCAAGACATTAAGCCTAAATCCTTTGAAGTGCTAGCTACCCGTGCTCACGATATGGAGTTGAGAATGTCTTCTGCTGGAAAGAGATCAGCGTCTAGCCATAACCCTCGAAGGGGAAATAATAAGCAGGAGCCCAAAAGATGGGACAAGTTTGTCCTCGAAAAGGACAATAAGGAGTCCATAAATGTCGATGTGTCGCCTGTGAAGGACACCACAAAGTCGAGCAAGAACAAAGGTGTGAAGATGACTTTTGGAGCACGTCCGAATTAAAAAACTTTAAAGGAGATGCAAGAAAAGAAATATCCCATCCTTGATTCTGATGTTGCTGAGATTTTTTATGAACTCCTTGAGCATAAGCTCATTGAACTCCTAGAGATGAAGCGTCCTAACGAAGATGGAAGGACCAATGACCCTAACTACTGCAAATATCATAGGCTCATAAGTCATCCTTTGGAAAAGTGCTTTTTCTTTAAAGATAAAGTCATGCAACTGGAAAAATAGAAGAAGGTCTTCTTGGATGATGAGATAGTCAGTTATCATCAAATCTCTATCATTTTTGGCTCACTTGACCCTGTCCAAATATGTGTCAAAGAGCATAATGAGAAGATATTAGAACCTGACAGGTCTTCAGTTGACGAAAGTGATGATGAAGGTTAGACTCTAGTGACCAGGCACAAATGCAAGAAGATGAGTCTACAAAAGGAGTCATCCAAGTAACCAACCAGAAAAAGAATGGTGAAGAAACCAAGGAAACAGAAGTTGGTTGAACTTCCAAAGAAGATGAGGATGACAGAGCTTCACCTCCAAAAACCTCGATGTTCGGTAACTTTAGAGGAATTCTTACCGAGTTGATTTCGTGTAAAGACTGCCCAAATCAACCTTGAGGCATCCTATTTTAATATTGCCAAAGAGGGGGCAAAGGGTGAAAATATACCCATAGAAATTCCTTCATCCTCTAGACCTCTTGCTTAACCTCTTGGCCAAGAGGCACATGTATATGATACAAAAATCACATTCACAAATAACGATCTTCTGCTTGGTGAGGCCCTACATAACCGTTCCTTATACATGGTGGGTCAAATTCTGGGAAAGAAGATCAATAGAATCTTGATAGATGAGGGATCTAGAGTTAACATACTGCCTATCCGCATGATAAAGGAGCTTGGCATCACTACTAGCGACCTAGAAGAAAGTCGCATAATGATCCAAGGCTTAAATCAAGGAGGCTAGAGGGCCATGGGATCTATTAAGTTGGGGATTTGTGTGGATGATTTTCAATCAAATGCATTGATGCATGTGATAGATGCCAAAACTTCATACAATGTATTGCTTGGTAGGCCTTGAGTGCACGGGAACAAAATTATCTCGTCCTCTTACTATTAATGCTTGAAGTACCTCGAAGGCAGAGTGGAAAGAAAGATAGTTGCCGATGACAAGTCATTTATTGAAGCTGAGTCATATTTTGTCAATGCAAAATTCTACTTAAAGAATTATGTTGTGATGAGAAAAGTGCTGAAGATGTCACTAATACCAAGTGTGACGATCTTGCATCTAAAAAGGTTATGGCGACTGTCAAAAAATTCACCACCAAGAAGCCTCTCTCCACTTCAAATAAAAGAAGTGTTGCTCCTACAAAAAAGAAGGCAACTCTTGTTCTTTGCTACGTACCGAAGGTAAAGAAATAGAAAGATCACCCATCAGATTACCAAGATAATGTGCTAAGGGGGCTAACTTTTCCTATCAGGAAGATTGATGCAATAAATCCATCCTCAAGACTACTTGAAGAGTCTGTGGCTCAAAATTCACCACAAGATATGATACTCCCTACGAAGCGTACGAAAGAAGGCTTCGACCCAAATACGTATAAGCTATTTGTAAAGTCTGGATACAATCCTAATAAACCATCAAGGTTGGGCAAACTTCCATTGGAGGGTACAACCAGGAAGGCACATGAAGGCCTAGGATACTGTAGTACCCCAAAAAAATTTTCGTTGAAATTTTGTGCGTAAACGTATTGGATCCTATCTTTGAGAATGATTTATAATTTTTCTGTGTGTCATTTCTTAGATTTCGACCCACCATTTCGTAGAGCATCGAATAAGCTTTCCAATGTTATGTGGATCACCCAAACGGACACTAGAGCGATGAGTTACGGCCATTCTGATCAAACTACAATCATTTCGATCGAACTGTGAGCAGTAAAATGTGCAGGAAAACAAATACTGCAGCTAGGCAATTTTTTTTTGTCAACTTCAAACAATCATAACTCCTTTTACATAATGAACTGTGTGAGATGCTATATATCAATGGAAAGCCCTGAGAGTCTTCTTTCCAATAAAATTGGTTTCATCAAATTTGGAAATCGAAGTAAAAAGTTATGGTCAATTTACTTCAGCCTATTGGATAGATCACTGAAGGATAGATTTGTTTCTTAGGGGCATTTTGGTCTTTCACCACTCTTTTAGACCTCTATAAATACCTCATTCAGCTGAGAACTTGTATTATTTTCCTCTCATTTCTCTTATATATATATATATATATATATATATATATATATCAAGTAAGGGTTAGGGTTTTGAATTAGGGGAAATTAATTGGAGTCTTTGATTCAAGAATTCCTTCCGTCAATCTCTTCCGACCACAAAATCTAAGGTATGCAAGTGTTTATCTATGGACTCCTTTGGTCCATAGAGTCCATGAATCCCTTTTTGAAAGTTCAAGTTATGTATATATATATATATATATATATATAGATAGATATATATATTTTCTATACTTTGATGATGTATATATATATATATGTTGATTGATATTTAATGGTTGAGATATATATGAGGATTATGTATGTTACTTGATATATATATATATATATATGATGATTAAGCATGTTGGTTGATATATATGTGTGTGGTGATGGTGTATGTTGGTTGATACATGCATGTGATGATTATGTGTATTGGATGAGATATATGGGGTGGCAGAAAATATGAGAATTTGACGAATTCACCAATGCCTAAAAGTGCATGTAAGGTGTTTGTGGAATTGTCTAAGAGGCTATAAATTTATGTTCTTAAGATATAATAAGTTCTAAATGACTAGACTACTTTCTATGTATACGTTCAACATAAACTCCATGTTATTGTCTAAAATTAGGGATGTTGGGTGGAAGGTTTATGATATGGTTGTAAGTGCGGACGAGGGATTTAGTTGGTGGAATTAAGATGAATGATGGTGTTGTAGCACATGTAATTATTCATACTGACCTATGCCTAAATGGTGCATGCAAGGTAATTGTAGAAATGCCTAGTTGAAGAAAAATGGATCATATGACCCCTTGTGATCGAAGTGATGAGTTCATACCATACTTACATGCTACGTGTTTGCTATGATGCTTGAGGGAAATGGTAAGGCCATTGGACCACGCTAAGTGTGAAATATCTAATTATGGGTCGAATTTCATATATTAAGATCTTAAAGGAAAGAACCTTGAGAAGTAAACCATGATGTGTTGAATGTATATTATTTGTGTGTATCCCGATTGGATGAACTATGTTATGTTGTATTATTCTTTAACCATATGCATCCTTGTTGAATGATCTTTGATGTAATGGCATGAGATCCCAATACTTGTATATGAATATGATCTTCAAATAATTGGTATGAGGTGTTAATGAATGCATGGTGCACGATGGCCTGTGGGCATGAGAGTATACGTTGTTGTATACTATGTATTACTTATGTTATTGATTGCTAGGAGTACGTATGCCCGAAATAGTCTGCTGGTCTAGAGCTGAGTCAGTTCTGCGATAATCTTCGTCGTTCTACGATCGATGAATTTTTGATGATTTGAGAACTTAACATGAATTCCGTGAGAACTTAGTATGTGGGGTTTTGAACAAGAATATCTTTTCATTCTTGTGCCCAAAGAATTGATTTTATCATTGGAATTTCATGATTTTATAAAGTGGGTAAATACCCAAGACGTTTTAATGACGAATTAAGAGGTTATGAAAAATATAAATTGTTTAAGCTTTGATGTACATGATTACTTTATTATTCCCAAGTTATAATTTGATATGGTGAATTTCATATTTCTACCATGAGTTGATATTTCAAGTGTTTTCAAGATATGATTTATGGAACTTTGAATCGTCCAATATTGGTATACATAATAATCTTATTATCTTGTTTTCTTGAATTGAGATTTTATGCCATAAATTGCATACCACTATTATGAAATTATTTTTTTGAGGATTCTTGATATAAGAGCCATGATTTGAGTTACATTACGACATACAAAATCTTACTATGATTTGAAGATCTTAAATGCTTTTCAAAAGCTATTGTCATGATTTGAATATTGGAATGAAAGAATGATTATTTGAGAATATTGATTTGCATCCGTAGAGTTGGGATAATTTATATTGATTTTAAGCTCGCAGAGATGAAATGTTATGTTATTGATACCATGTTGATGTTGAGGAAAATTAAAATATTTTGAGCTAAAATGTGTTGAGTTAGGAATCCACAAATTGATATGATTTGATAAATGAGAAAGAGATTTGATTTGGTCTTTATGATAGACCCTTGAGATGTTGTGGTGGATTTCCAAAGAGATTTGATTTGGTCTTTATGATAGACCCTTGTGATGTTGTGGTGGATTTCCTAACGCATTCTGAGCTAGTCGGGGAGTATTACTTAGCACCGAGAGGGAAATTTAGTATTTCTCCAAACCTATGTGCCACCGTAGGGTTGTTGATGATGATATTGTTGGCCAGAGAACCGAATTGTGATTATGAAAGCTTTAAGGTTGTACTCCCTGGAAAGAGTACAACACTCCTGCCAATGGGAGTGCTCTCCCTAGGAGGGCAGGTATTCCACGCAGCTCACGTGGGGTTGTCGGTTATAGGAAACTCCCCTGTCCATAAGAGTATGTTTCTTGAACTATCGAGTCGCTCCGAGTCTTGAGTTGAAGAGTTTGGTTGTCTATGATGAGTCATGAGAATTTATGATGAATATTGATGATTTTATGATGATTTATGGGATTTTACTTATGTTTTCCTCTCTATAATATTATAAGAATGGATAATAAAATTCAAGCCATGTGAGTCTTCATTTTTCGTACGCATGTTTTACGAAATCAAAGATATTATTCAAATTATTGCGTGCACCCCCACATATTCAGTTGGTTATGAGGAGTCATGGTGAGTTATGTAACTACTTCTCACGTTTTCTGTGTCAGTATAAATCTTCAGGAGTCAGGGGTGTGAGTGTATATAATTGATCAGTATTGGTATCCTGTGATTCAGTAATGCAGTACCCCAGTACAACAGTGAGTTCCGAGGACAGTAAAGTGGTATTCGAGCTGTGGTATCTGGAGTCGTTATAATTATTATCATGGTTGTGAACGGTGCATTGATATATATGTACTCGTTCGTTATTCTCTTGATTATTCTGTTGATTAAATATTAATGCACAAGCCCTTGCATTTAGCTTATGGTCCTTCGGGATCATAATCACCGTGTGGCGTTTCGGTTCTCGGGAATCGGGGCGTTATAGATACACGTAGCCACCTCCAATTTGCATCTCCATAAGAAGGGCAGTCAGTAATTACATCACCGTGGAAGAAGAATCTGCTGCTGTTAATAAAAGACCCTCTGTATTTGATCGACTTGGAGAATCAACCATAAGAACTTTTGTGTTCAAAAGTTTGGGCCCTCTAAATAAGAAGAAAAATAACAAGCATTGGAGAAGTCATTAAAGTACAACAATGCACTCTTCACCTAAGATCTAGAAGGATTTCTAAAGTATGATTCCTTCTAGAATGAGGCGGTAGACAGAACTGGTAGTTTCATGCAATGAGGTACTAAAAAAAAAGGCCCATATTTTGGTTTATACCAAGCAATACGAAGAAGATGAAGAGAGTGTTGGCTTCTCATATTATGTTACGATCTAGAATGATAAAGATGTCTCAACTCAAATGAAGGTTGATAAAGATATAGAAGATACCTTCTGGTGTTATATATATCCATCAATGATGATGATCCTCAATAGGAGAAAAATTCTGAAGATGCTCCATCACACTTGAAGAGGGAGTAAAGGCCACAGTAGATCCCTTGAAGGAAGTTAATCTTGGAACCGATGAAGACCCAAGACCAACTTACCTGAGTGTGTTTCTAGAAGTGGAGGAGGAAATCGCTTATATGGAAATACTCAAAGAATATATGGATGTCTTCGCCTGGAGCTATAAGGAAATGCCTGGCTTAGATCCAAAAGTAGCGGTCCATCAGTTGGCGGTCAAGAATGGTGCCCATCCTGTTAAGCAAGCCCAAAGACACTTTAGGCCGGAGTTGGTTCCTTTGATTGAAAATGAAGTTAACAAACTCATTAAAGCTGGCTTTATTCGTGAAGTCAAATATCCCACATGGATTTCATGTATTGTTCCAGTACGGAAGAAGAATGGCCAAATTCAAGTTTGTGTTAACTTTCGAGATCTCAACAACGTCTGCCTTAAGGATGAATTTCCAATCCCCATACCAGAGTTATTGATTGAAGCCACCACTTGTTATGAGGTAATGTCCTTTATGGATGGTTCATCCGGCTACAATCAAATCCGCATGGTACAAAAGAATGAAGAACTTACTACATATCATATGCCCAAAGGTATTTATTGCTACAAGGTGATGCCTTTTCGTTTGAAGAATGCTGACGCCACTTATCAAAGGGCTATGCAAAATATCTTTGATGGTCTGCTCCATAAAAATATTGAATGCTACATGGATAATCTAGTGGTGAAGTCAAGAAATAGAGACGACCACTTGAAAGACCTAAGAATGATGTTTGAGTTACTTCGAAGATATCAACTTAGGATGAATCCATTAAAGTGTACCTTCGGAGTTATTTCCAGAAAATTTATTGGATTCATTGTGCGACACCGAGGAATTGAAATTGATCAAGCCTAGGTCATTGCAATTTTAAAGATGCCCGAGCCTCAAAATATTCATGAGTTATTTTAAACCTGGCTGGAAAATGCCAACCATTTAGTCATCTCATGAAGAAGGACACTCCCTTCGAATGGGACCAAGTTTTTAGTAATGCCTTTGAGATTATCAAATCATACTTCATGAAGCCACCAGTTTTTGCAGCACCCATACCTGAGAAACCATTGATACTCTACATCGCAGCACAAGAGAGATCAGTTGGAGCATTACTGGCTCAAGAAAATATTGAAGGCAAAGAAAACTCACTTTACTATTTAAGTAGAAAGATGATGCCAAATGAGCTAAAGTATTATTCTATTGAAAAGTTATGTTTGGCATTAGCCTTCTCAATTAAAAAGATAAAACACTACTTTTAAGCTCATGTTGTCTGTTTTGTGTTTAGAGAAAATCCCATCAAGTTTGTAATATCGAAACCAGTCTTTGGTGATCGACTTACAAGATGATACCTTCAATTTCAGCAGTTTGAGATTGTGTACGTTCCCCAAAAGGCTGTAAAGGGATAAGCATTGGCTGACTTCTTGGCAGACCACCCAATACCTAATGATTGGAAACTAAGAGATGAATTTCCTGATGAAGATACAATGGTCATTGAAGCTAGACCCCATGAAAGATATACTTTGATGGTGCCACACATCGAGATGGAGCTGATGCCGGTGTGGTGTTTGTCACTCCACAAGAAGAGGTCATCCCATACTCTTTTACCCTAATAAATCATTGCTCTAATAATGTTACTGAATATCAAGATTTAATACTTGGACTTGAGATGGAAGTTGACATGAAACAACTGCAATTACAAGTCTTTGGTGACTCCCAACTGGTGATCAAGTAGCTTTTGGGAAGCTATGAAGTCAGAAAGCTCGAGCTATGACTATATCATGATTATGCATAGAAGTTGGTAGGGTGGCTTGGAGAGGTAACCCTCCAATATGTTCCAAAGAGAGAATATAAGCAAGCTGATGCTTTAGTTTCTTTGGCCTTAACCCTAACTCTTCTAAATCAGACGCAAGTTACTGTTCCCAAGAATGGGTAGTACCATCGTTAGATCAGGATGTAGAAAACAAGGTTGAATACCTCATTGATTACTTATGTTATAGGAGACTTCCAGAAAATCCAAGGAGAAAGACTGACATTCATCGTCGTGCACCTCTCTTCCTTTACAACATAGAAACACTATATAGAAGATCATTTAAATGAGTAATCTTATGGTGTTTGGTAGAGAAAGAAGTAATTCAAGCTTTGCAAGAAGCGTACTCAAGAGTTTGTAGATCACATCAGTCTGGACCGAAGCTCTATCTTTACATTAAAAGGATGGGATATTATTGGCCAACGATGGTGAGATTGTTTGCACTATGCTAGAAGATGCAAAGCTTACCAATTCTATGCAAATTTCACACATCAACCTCCAGAGGTACTACATCCAACTGTAGCATCTTGGCCATTTAATGCTTGGGGAATAGATGTTGTTGGTCTACTACCAAAATCTTCTGGTGGACACTTATACATCTTAGACGCAACATATTTCTTTTCAAAATGGGCCAAAGTTATTGCTCTCAAAGAAGTAAAGAAGGAGAGTGTTGTGAATTTTATCTGAGTGAATATCATCTACCGCTTTGGAATCCCTCAATATATAATAACCGACAATGGCAAGTCGTTTGATAATAAGTTGATGAATAGGATTTTTTATCTTTTTGGCTTCAAGCAGCGCAAGTCTTCTATGTACCATGTTGCTGCCAATGGTCTAGCCGAAGCATTCAATAAGACTTTATGCAATTTGTTGAAGAAAGTCATCTCTAAATCCAAATGAGACTAGCATGAGCGAATGAAAGAAGCTTTATGGGCATATAGGAAAACTTACCGTACACTAATGCAAAAAACCCCATACTCACTCACTTTTGGAGTTGAAGTAGTCTTACCACTTGAGCGTTAAATACCTTCTTTGAGACTGGCTATGCAAGAAGGGCTCACCGATGAAGAAAATGCTAAGTTGCGTCCTACAAACTTAGAAGCTTTTAATGAGAAGAGGTTGGAGGCTCAACAAAATCTTGAATGTTATCAAGCCCGGATATCTCGTTCTTTCAACAAAAGGGTTCGCTTGAGGTCTTTTCAAGTTGGAGATCAAGTCCTTGTAGTAAGGAGACCCATAATCACTTTTCGTAAGTCTGGGGGGTAAATTCATCCCATAGTGGGATGGACCTTATGTTATACAAGAGACATATTCAAATGGTGCTTACAAGTTTATCGATTTAGATAGAGTAAAAGTTAGTCCTATCAATGCCAAGTTCTTGAAGAAGTACTATCCTTGAAGGAAGATTACACTCCAGGCCCGCAAGTGTATAAACTGTGTACGACTCAAACAAAAAAGAAATAAAGCAGTTCGCTAGGTTAAAAACCTCAAAAGAGGCGGCCTAGGCAAAAGTTAGGAAGCAAAAAAAATACTCACCAGAACTATGTTGTGACTTGATCCTCTTTACTGAGGTACGTAGGTGCTTGGAATTTCATTCTGAGTTCAGTTGCATGAGTGTCAAAAAAAATATGTTCCTACAGTATCTACCATATGGAAACTAAGTATGAAACTATTATAATTAAATTTTAGACTTATTATAAATATTTGTGACTCAATGGGGGCAACCCATCAAAAAGAAAGAGAGTTCCTTCAATGGGATTTGAAATGCCAAAGTTCTCCAAGCCTACAACTTGAATGATCTCAAAATTTTCATGCCTTAAGGTGGATCAGTTTTGTTCCTTTGCACCTTAAGCGGACCTCTGACGAGTTTATCCTTAAAGGATATTTAAATTTTCATGCCTTAAGGTGGACAAGATTTGTCTCTTTGCACCTTCATCTGACCTCTCACAGGTTTATCCTTAAAAGAATATTGAAATTTCCATGCCTTTAGGTGGACAAGATTTGTCCCTTTGTACCTTAAGTTGACCTCTCACAAGTTTATCCTTAAAGGATATCGAAATTTCCATGCCTTATGGTGGACAAGATTTGTCCCTTTGCACCTTAAGCTAGCCTCTTACGGGGTTATCCTTAATGGATATCAAAATTTACATGCCTTAAAGTGGATAAGATTTGTCCCTTTTCACCTTAAGATGGACTCTTACGAGTTTATCCTTAAAGGATGTCAAAATTTCCATGCCTTAAGGTGGATAAAATTTGTCCCTTTGCACCTTAAGCTGGCCTCTCACGAGTTTATCCTTAAATTATATCAAAATTTCCATGCCTTAAGGTGGATAAGATTTGTCACTTTGCATCTGAAGTTGGAATCTCACCAGTTTATCCTTAAAGGATATCGAAATTTCCATGCCTTAAGGTGGACAAGATGTGTCCCTTTGCACCTTAAGCTGGCCTCTTACGGGTTTATCCTTAAAGGATATCAAAATTTCCATGCCTTAAGGTGGACAAGATTTGTCCCTTTGCACCTTAAGCTAGCCTCTCATGGGTTTATCCTTAAAAGGATATCAAAATTTCATGCCTTAAGGTGGACAAGATTTTTCCCTTTGCACCTTAAGATGACAATTGAAAAGGGCCCATACTTAGAGAAGACCATCGCATAAATGCATCATTAAAAGGGCCCATACTTAGAGAAAACCACTTCATAAATGTATCGGTGAAAGGGACCATACTTAAAGAAAATCATGCGTCTTCAAGAAAAAAAATTTTGGACTTAAGGTGACAGAGACAAAGTTAAACTCTTGCACCTTAAGTCGATGTCCACCTTCTTTAAGCAAAAAAAATTTTAACTTAAGGTGACGGAGGCGAATTTAAACTCTCACACCTTAAGCCGATGTCTACCGTCTTCAAGAAAAATTTTTTTGGACTTAAGGTGATGGAAGCAAAGTTAAACTCTCGCACCTTAACCCGATATCCACCGTCCTCAAGTGAAATTTTTGGACTTAAGGTGACGGAGGCAAAGCTAAACTCTTGTACCTTAAGTCGATGTTCACCATCATCAAGTAAAATTATTTGGACTTAAGGTGACGGAGGTGAAGTTAAACTATCGTACCCTAAGCCGATTGTTGCATATTTCTATCTATTTCAATTCTCCAAAAAAAAAAAAAAAGAGGAAATAAGAAAGAAAGTAAAAACATAAATAGAAAGGATATTATCTGTCAGAGCGTTGTGATCTTGAAGTTGTATATCACCAACTTGGATTGAGACAAGATTCCTTGATGAGAATAAATCCCTCAAAATCTAGTTTGAAACAATCAAAATTCTATTTGGTGGTGATGGTCCCACATTAAGATATAAATTATTTGGTGAGGCAACGCAAATCTAGAATCATCTGTCGGACAGCATATAAGATCGTCTTCAAAAAATCATCCAGAACAATACAAGAAGTTTTAAAATTCAAATTTTGGATATGTTATACATTTATGTTTCCAGCATATATAGGATCAAGCGGATCATAATTTCAATACTCTCACATTGAGATATAATTTTTTTGGTGTTGTCGCGTAAATCTGAAATTGTTGATGCATCAAAACTCAATGTTGATTTCGGAATAACACCTGAAAATATATCGATTGTATTAAATTATGAATTTTTTATATGTTATAGATATTTGTGTCTAGTTTTAAAGAATCAAACGGCTTGTGATTTCATCTTCTATTTCAAGATATGAATGTTTTAGTAAAGACGTGCAAATCTGAAATTTTAAACATGATAAAATTTAGGGCTAACTTCAAAAAAATTATCGAGAATTATATTGAAGAAATTTAAAGATGATTTATAGATCTCGAAGTCTAGTTTATGTAATATTAAATGGTTCATGATTTCGATATTCTTACAATTAGATATGAATTTTCTACAACTAACATGCTATGCTGAAAAAAGTGATGAAAATAAGAGAAAAGTAGGAGGGAAAGAAATTACCTCAATATTGTTAATGGCTTGAAAATCCCAAAATTGATATTGAAAAAGTGGGGAAACTAACTCCTTTTATAGAGTTGTAGGGTGGATGTTTCCTTCTCCAATATAAATTTAGATTGGAATAGTTTCCATCTCCAAACTCAAATTGGAGATTGTTTCCTTCTCCCATAAAAATTCAAATTAGAGGTTATTGTCTTCTCCCATACAAATTCAAATTGGAGATTGTTTACTTCTCTCATACAAATTTAAATTGGAGGTTATTTCCTCCTCTCATATAAATTCAAATAGAAGGTTGATTTTCTTCTCTCATACAAATTCAAATTGGAGGTTGTTTCCTTCTCCCATACAAATTCAAATTGGAGGTTCTTTCCTTCTCCAATCTAAGTTCAAATCAGAAGGGTTTTATTCCTGATTAAGTTAGATGACAAACAAGTTTTCCAAAATCTATTTGAAATTCGATATCACGCCTCACCAATGGGTCTTAAGTGTTGAGATTTATGGGAAAAAATGAGAGAGTTTTGAGAGGCAATATCAATATGGTTCGCCTTTAAATTTTTAAATGAGGTATTCATATATATGAAAATCATTGAAACACGAAGGGAACATACTTAAATAATCATACTTCAAGGCTAGTCTACAAAATATTTAATGTCTCGACAAGTCTTGAAGTAGGGGGCATTTGTGGGCGATGCAATTTTATTAAATTTAAATCAGTACAAAATTAGCATTATATTAAATTCAAAATATATTAGTCCTAAATTAATATTATGGATTAATATAATTGAATTAATTATTTAAGTCCAAACATATATGGGTTTAATTAAAGTCCAATTTTTATTGGGCTAGCCCATTGATTTGGGCTACAAATGATGAGCCCACTTTAATAAGCGCAAGATATTGTCATATTCTAGAGGCCCAAATAAGCATCACGTGTCAAATGACATGGCATGTCAAGTCAAATGAAGGAGCCAATAGGACCATGCCACATGTCAAAAGGATACAGTAGGGCCATGAAATAAAAGCCCATAAAAAGGCACCACGTCACTTAAATCTGATTGGTCAAAAGAAGTCTATATTCATCATGTTCTTTCCTACAACTATAAATAGCGATCTAATAATTCAGAAAAGAACCCCCAGAACTCTAACAAGAAGCAAGAGAAAGCTCGTGGATCAAACACCGTAATTTTTTTACAAAGCTCGGGCATTCAAAGAAAGTTCATCAAGATTCAAGATCAAGACCGCAATATTCAAGAACAAGCTCAAAAGCCCTTGAATTCAAGCACAAATTAAGATCAAATCCTTTAAGTCCATCAATTCAAGTTCAGATTCAAGATCAAGGTTTAAGCCCTTGAATTTATATTTGAAAAGGCGAATCAAAGGATTCATAAAGATTGTAACACTCACATATTGAAATCAATAAATTGATTATTGCAATATTTTCTTATCCCGATTTATTTATTTTTCGACTCGAGAATTTTATTATCCAACAGACAGTATTTAGCAAGACTCAAGCATTATTTATACTTTTTTTGTAACAATGGTAAAATATTATCATAACCACCAAAACACATTACCAACAAAGATCACCTATTTTTGAAATCAAAAGACTGGCCTTCTAGAAAGTAGTAAATATAATTACAAAGCAATTACTGGGCAAAATTTCTACATCTCCATGCTTTTCTGAAAGCTCCAAGTAAATACAATCTTTCTCCTATTTCCTTCTTTATCAGTGTAACACTACCACCTGCTTTTATATGACTTTTTTCAGTTCCTAACTTTCCATACGTGGTATAAAACAATTGCACAAATGGCAGAGATGACTTGTTTCTGAAACTATTTCTAGAGTTTTCTCTTAATACCCTCCAAGACTTGTTTGATCCTATCTATTTGCATTGCAAATTCTATCCACTAATTCAACTTTTGCCATACAACTTTGGTCCATTCATAGTCCACATAGATGAGCATTGGTCTCTTGGACTTGATCATCACATAGGCAATAGTCAATTTCACCACCTTGTATATGCAGCCTAATCATCCTTTCCAGTGTTAACAGCTTTCCTTACATTGCCAGCCAAACCATGAATCTATGCTTAGGTAGGGCCATATACTGTCCACACCAAGTCAATTGCAAGGGCGGCTCAATATATCCAGAGGCCTAAAGCGAGACTTCAAAATGAGGCCTTTATTTATTCTCATATATATAGATACATACATATATACATATATATATATATATATATATATATATATATGTATGTATGTATATATATATAAGCTGCTACATTAGCGATGCATAAACTATGTTTGTCAACCAAGTTTGTTTAGTGGTTGTAAGCTTATTAATCTGACCCAAATTGGTATACACCAATTCCATTTCGCAGGATTGAAATAGCCATCAATCACTATGATCTCTTTCTTAGAAAAGAAATTGCATCAATTCTAACTTGGCCAGAAAGTATTCTTTCCTCTATCATTAGCTCGGGTAGTCCTCGTTTCTGGTGTTTTAGTCATCTTTTAATGGCTCCCTTAATTATGTGCAAGGAATTGCCCTATTTAGTAATGGGAAGCGGGCTAGTACCCGAAAATACCTAATCGTTGGAAATCTATTAGGTATAGCAACAATGAAAATGTGGAGTCTATATATACTTTTATTCATGGTTGAACGTTACCTTATCGATGGCTTTATCATTCGATATAAGGCAATTCCATTGTTAATCCTTAGAACTATGATAGGCGACCGCCAGACGATTGAGTGTTGGCGACCAAGAAGATTGTATATGTGCTGACCGATACAGCTCGCGTACTTTCCTACTCGTCTTTCACAGGCCTATTTGTACCCAGCTTCAATCTCTTCCCTTATAAAAGAAAAAAAGGCCCCTCGACCAATCCTCAATCGACGACAACTCTGTACTAGCGAAGTAAAGTCTCTGCCCCTATCACTTGATTGATCTGATCAGACACTCACTCTTCCCTACTTTTGACAAAAGGCTTCTTACACTTTTATCGCTGTATCTGCTGTAACTGCTAACAACAGTAGCATGTATATAAATATATACATATATATATATATGTATATATATATATACATATATATGTATCTATATATATACATATATATATAATAGTTCTTGAGATGTAAAATTATGAATAAAATTATTTTATAATGGTCTTCTCAAAATAATTCCTTTTCAATCGATAATATACATAATTCGTTCAATTTTCTTGAGACACTGTTGATTTTAAGTAAGATTTTATCAATTTTAATTTTAAAAATTTCTTTCAACTGAGGATTGTTACAGAAACTCTATAGGCAATATATGTATTTGAAAAATAATAAAATCTTTTATCTTATTAAAATATTTCTTACCTTTCTACTCCCCCCTCCCACTTTGATATTCATTTTAACTTTTTACACATCATTAAGCAAAATAATAAGATACACGGTATAGTTTACTAAGCTATTCCTATTTATTAATATTTTTAAAAAATATTGAGTAGTATTAAAAAGAAATCTTCTTTTATGTGAAATGTGAAGTTGGAAACAATTGTCAATTTAGTCTCGAATCTTAAAGTGATAATTCGTTTGAGCTAAAACAAAACTAAAATGAGGCAGAAAAAATATTAAAAAATTCTTAAATTTTCTAATGAAATATTTTTACAGAACTATAAACCTGTAATTACTAAAAATGCCCCCTTGATACAAGTGCGACAATGAAAATCAATGTGTGTACAAGTGCAGCAAAGTATCATCCTAGGAATTTCAATGTTGAGATGTGAGAAGGATCAAAGGCACACCAAAGCCGCCCTATTTGCTCATTTATTACACTAGAGGGGTGCCCCCTTTTCATTAAGGGTCTTTTGGTCATTTCATCTTTTATGTAATAAGGACACTATATATAGTTTAGTATTAGGGATTTTCATGACTTGGTTGATGATTATTGTAAGTCTTGAACTTTTGAAACACCAAGACCTCTCTCCTTGAGGCACAAAATCAAAACTTGTAACTAGGATAGCATTCAATGGTGGAATCTTTTGTGATTTCTTGTTTGTTATAAACATTGGTGCTTGAGTGGTAGACTCCTCTCTTGTATCATCATAAGAACTTGGTTCTTGTTAACGTGTTTTGTTGGGGTTTTAGAGTTTAATAAACTTTGTAGTTACTACTTTACATATTTTTCTTGTGTCAAGTTATTTATCTTCTTTATCATTAATTTATGTTTGCTTCCTTTTGTCATTTTGTGTCTTGCTTGTTACGGGTTTTGCGGGTTACTTGTGGACTGTTTTGTGCTCATTTAGATACCGTTTGGTATTATTTGGTATCAGAGCCAAGGCTGGCAGTTGTAAGTCTTGACATTTGAAACACCAAAGTCCTCTCTCTACTTGAGGCAAACCAAAACTTGTAACTAGGATAGCAATTCAAGGGTGGAATCTCTTGTAATTGCTTGTTTTTGAGAAACCTTGGTGCTTGAGTGGTAGAATCCTCTCTTGTGTTATCGTAAGAGTTAGGTGATCGTGTGTGGAGGTGTTAGGGCTCTTAGAGTTTTATGTACTCTTTGGTTACTAGGATTTACACCTCCTTTGTCTAACTATCTATCCCTTTATTTTTGTTTTCATCTTGTAGTAGTTGTGTCTCGTCTTCTTGTAATTGGTTGTTGGTGTTATTGTAAGCTTATTGTTCATCACATTAATGTAGTGTTGTTGCTTTTTTGGTGTGGTTATACACGTTATTTTCTCTCCATTGTTGAAGCATTCTTGGATTTTCTTTTTATTCTTATGTTGTTATTCTTGGCTGAGACTTGGTTCCTTGGGCTCTAGGTTTGTGGTGTGTTTTGTGACGTTTTTGGGGGCTGCTTTGTCTTCTTGGGGTTGTAAGTATCATTTGGTATCAGATCCAAGGCTGGTTGTGTTCCTACCTACCAATCTTAGGCTCTCTTAGTCAAGAAAAAAAAAGGTGTTGAAGTGTTCTTGTTCGTTGCTGGGTGTTCTTCTTGTTGTTGTTGTGTTTGGCCGAGATTTGTGTCTTGATTTGAGTGTGCTTTGTTGTCTTAGTTTATTTTTAGTGTTGGTTTCCTTTCTTCTCAACACTTATTGAGTCTTAAGTTCTTGAGCAAGATTCCGGTTGTGTTGTGGTGATAAGTAGATGGTTTCTTGTTGTTGGTGGTGGTGTTCATCTTGTATTCTTGTGTTTTGTTGAAGAAGTTGTTGTTTGATCTTGAAGAGAGAAAAGAAGTATAATACTTTGTATTTATCTTGAAAACAATCCAAGACAACACCAAAGTAGAAAAAGAAAAAGAGCCCTCCAAAAAGCAAGTTACCAAAAAGGAGTAAGGCACTTTTCAAACTTAGACAAAAGAGGAAAGAGACAAGACTACCCCAAAAAGTTGTCTTGCCAAAAGAGTACAAGTTGGTAGAAAGTTGGTGGAAAAATTTTGAATCTTGAAAAGAGAATATCAAGTCTTGTAAGCCTATACCATAGTCGAAATATCTTCCTTAAAGGTGTATTATTGAACATCAAAGTCTTGGAACAAATTCTCTTCAACAACAAAGTGTGTTTGTGTCTTGTAAACTTGTTTAGTTTTCTTGTTGCCATTTGTGTGGTGTTGTTGCTTGTGGTTCAGAGACTTGAACCTTTGTTGGTGTGTTGTGTGTCACATTATGGAATGTTTTTGGTGCTATGGAACCCGAGACCTCATACTCTCAACCCACGGGGGAAGACAATGCTACTAGTATCATTTTGGCTCTCCTTGAAGCTATGTCCCGAGACATGGCTAGGATGACCGTAAGTATTGAAAAACTACACTCGGATGTGGTATCAATGATGGGTGAAGTATCAATAATGGGTGGGAGATTATAGAGAGTAGAAATCCAAAGAAGCCGACCTTCTACCCCTCAACATATTTCACCAACTAGTACTCCCGAGGCCATGCACCAAATGCTATATCCACCGATTGTGACAAATCAAACCAACCCTCACTGCCAAATCCGAGATCATAATAGAACAAGCCACCCTCCACTTTACCAATTCCAACAAGAAGGACTTGGAACCCAAATACCACCACCAAACCCGAGCCCTCCCATCCAAAATCCACTTGACCAAAGACCTCACTATCCAAATCCAATCCCGTCGCTACAAGCTCCACTTAACCCAAATAGACCCATCCAAGTTGATGGGTATGGTAGAGGATAAAAAAATTCTGGTTATGGATGATATAATGATGTTTACATGAGAAGTAAGGAGATGAGGGGTAGGTAAGGTAATCCAAGGGAAGTTCACGGCTGAGAAGGAAGAGCTGGTCTTTGGAACCAACAAGGGAACCAAAACTGTTATGTAGGTCTAAATACCATCAAGGTGGGGATTCCAACATTCAAAGGTGAGAGTGATACAGAAGAATTTATAGCTTGGGAGTCCACTTGTGAGAGAATCTTTCAAGTTAATGACCTTACCGAGGAGAAAAAGAGTTGTTATGCGATTGCACATTTTGAGGGTTATGCTACTACGTGGTGGGAGTATGTGAAGTGATTTGGCAATGTTTTGATTGAGGGGAATCCCCCTCCTTGATTTAGGTTAAGGTACCTTATGAGACAAAGGTGCTTACCTGAGAGTTACCATCAAGATCTCCTTGCTAAGTTGTATAACTTGAGGCAAGGAAACAAAAACGTCGTGGCTTACTATGATGAATTCCAACAACTCATTTTGAAACTTAATCACTAAGAGGAGAAAGTAATAAATAAAATCATTCAATTCAAGGTGGGGTTGAATAGGTACATTGCCTCACGGTTGACACTTCACAAGTTTGACACCATTGATGTCATCTTCCAAGCCGCCTTGGAAGTTGATAAGGAATTACGGAGAAACCAAATGTCAAGCTCAAAGGGCAATCTCCCTCGGGTTGGAAGAAGGAAAAAACCAATGTGGATAAAACCAAGGACAAGGCTGCACAAGCTGAAAACAAGGCTTACCAAAGGTACCTTTTGAGAAATGAAGGTAAACCGTATTTCTCTTCTAGTTCTAAGGGCTTTCAATGTTTTAAATGCCAAGGTTGGGGGCACAAGGCTAATGAGTTTCCAAATAGGAGAAATATGATCCTAAGGGAGAAAAAATTGTACTTTCTTGGGGAAAATGTGGGACTTGAACCAAAGGAGATTGATGATCAATCTCAAGATGGAGAGAAGGTAGAACCCGAGGAGTCAAAGGAGGGGGATGAGGAAGATGTTTGGCCGTATAAAGGTGAGATTGTAGTGCCTATGTATATGGAAAGGAAATTCATGCTTAGTGAGGGTATGGAATAAGAAGCCTAGAGTGATGAGGATGAAGAAGGAGAGAATCCGAGAGTTCGGATTGTGGGATTTGCCCACAAGGACTCTTTGTTGATTACTAACCGAGATACTAGCACTTTGCCTAGTATCAAATCTTCTTATGTGCAGGTTGTAGAACATATAAATCCAAGGAGCATTCTTGATGATATCATAGGACCCTTGGTTGAACATCCTAACCTTAGGAAGAGCAATGAAGAGATGATGAAAAGAGGAGAGCTTGCCGGTGATGATTGCTTGAATTTGAGGGCAAATTCCTCTCAAGATGGAGAGGATGATACAAGTGCGACTATGGAAATCAACGTGTATACAAGTGAATAAAAGTATCATCCTAGGAAGTTCAATGTTGAGATGTGATAAGGATTAAAGGCACACCAAAGCCACCCTATTTGCTCATTTATTACACTAGAGAGGCACCCCCTTTTCATTAAGGGTCTTTTGGTCATTTCATCTTTTATGTAATAAGGAGACTACATATAGTTTAGTATTAGGGATTTTCATGACTTGATTGATGATTATTGTAAGTCTTGAACTTTTGAAACACCAAGTCCTCCCTCCTTGAGGCACAAAATCAAAACTTGTAACTAGGATAGCATTCAAGGGTGGAATCTCTTGTGATTTCTTGTTTGTTAGAAATGTTGGTGCTTGAGTGGTGAACTCTACTCTTGTACCATCGCAAGAACTTGGTGCTTTTTAACATGTTTTTTTTGGGTTTTAGAGTGTAATAAACTCTTTAGTTACTACTTTACATATTTCCCTTGTGTCAAGTTATCTATCTTCTTTATCATTAATTTATGTTTGCTTCCTTTTGTCATTTTGTGTGTTGATTGTTACGGGTATTTAAGGGTCACTTGTGGACTGTTTTGTGCTCATTTAGATACCATTTGGTATCCCCCTCCCTCTCTCCCTCTCAAAAATTAGGGGCCTAAAGCCATGGCTTCAGTTACTTTATGCTGAAGCCATCCTTGGTCAATTGTTTCCATCTTGGTCTCTTTCCTATAATAGCCAAATAGCTTTTCGTAATGGAGCAGGTGCCATCCTCTGTAAACATATACCTTTCCTATATATACCAACCCAGCATGAGAAATTTAATTATATTAAGTTTTTTCCAATACTAACTGGAATATATAGGTGCTCAATGATACCAAATAGTAAGGTCCTTATTTATAGAGATTCCGTGAATCCATTTTATCATTAATTAATGACTCTATATTCATATTGATTTGTCCTAACATCTATCCCATTGAAGCTGTATTCCAACCCCTTCTACTACTGATATTCAGCCACCCTTGTCTCTCGGGGTGACAAATCTGGTCCCAAGATTCCAATGCTACTTTCTTTTTCTCTTTAGACCATCACCAAAGGTAAGCCATGTTCTTGTCTACATCCTTAAGTATGCTTTGGGGTGATATAAACACTGTAACGCAGAATTTATGAATGGAGATTAGCACAACATTAATCACTTGCAACCTACAAACATACGATATTTTCTTTAAATAGGTCACAATAATCCTCTCAGTGATCTTATCAATCAATGCATGAAAGTTAAATTTCTTCCACTTCTTAGGGGATAGATGTATATTGTAATACCCTATGTCTAAAAGACACTGTGCAACTTACGACTCATCTTCTTAAGTTGTCTATACACCTTATGAGTTATATGTCATAAGTCGTAGCTTTAGTAGTATGGAGTAGTTGTATTCTGTTGTAGATACGATTTAAATCTAGAAATTGTCATTTCATGTTACAAGTCATATGAAGTAAAGTCGTAAGATCAACAATATAGGTTCCCTAAGTTCATGTCCAAGTTATGAGGGGTTGTTTCAAGTCGTACATACATGTAACGAGTCATAAGCTACCACTCGTATGTTGACCAATGTGTGTTATCTTACTGCTAAGCTTATGAGTTACTAGTCTAACTCGTATCCTTATCTAATGAGCCATAAGATTGACTCATGAGGACTGGAGGTCAATTTTCGTAAGTTCAATTAAGGGGCTTTTTGCTATTTTCCCTACTTATAAATCCCAACCCACGACCTATACCTAAGAGAGGCGTGATTTTCCTCACTCTTTCACTCAATTAACAATATCTTTTCTCCTCTCATCTCCAAGAACAACAAGATTAGGGTTTATCTCTCCAAGTCATCTCTCAAGTCTCAAAGTTGAAGTCATTTTCACAAGTCAAGAAAATTCCCCATATGTATGATTTTGAACAAGGTTAATCTTCCATCCTTGTGCCCGAAAAACATGATTTTTGAGATTGAATTTACAAGTTTCACATTAGGGGTCATCCCCCAAATTCTCATCTATTGAAGTATAACCTTATCTTGTGATTTAAAAGGATAAAGATGCATAAAGGTTACCTCTATACATGTTTTGAGCTTTAAGATTGATGTTGTGATTTGAATTTCATTACTTTGATGTGGATTCTGATGAAAGATTTCTATATGGGTGTTGAGCCTGATATTTTCTTATAAGTTCTATGAAAGAAAGTATAAGTTTCAAGGTTTAAGAAAAGGCATTAAGTTTACACGAAAGTTTAAGATTTTAAAGTTTTATTCATATGCAATATAGCATGATTCAAGAAATCTTGATCCGTTGATCTAAAGTTAAGACATGAAATCCACAAGCGTTCATCTTGTTTATAATTTAAAGTAAAAAGAAGCATAACTATTTTTCATTCTATAAACCCTTATACTATTTTAAGGTGGATTTCTTAAGTATGAGCATATATATATATATATATATATATAGATACACACACTTTTTTTCAAATGATGCATGCTAAGCATAAATGACTCACCTTGGACTTTAGTAGAAATAAAGACTGCAAGATCATAAAACATGAATATGAATCATATGAATAATCTTAGTGTAATGCCTCAAGTCTGTACCAAGGACGGTACACGATGCTTACGACCCTGAAGGACCATTACCTAACCCATGACTGATATCTGATGTGAGCACTAAAACATGATACTGTAATAAATGTAGAATAATAAGCTGAGTTTCTATAAGGTTCAAAATATCTAAAATCCCGATAAATTATATTGTCTAAAATAACAATTTATAAAAATGAACACTGTCTGAAAAATAGTCTGAAAAGCCTCTAACTGAAATTGTCTGAAAGTGGAGTTGATGGGACAATACCCCAACTAACTCTATCTACTGAAATATTGATTCCACTAAAATAATGAAATAAATAAATATCCTCGAATGATGAGGACTCACAGCTAATCTACAGTTGCTGGCTGAATCTGAGTCTATCTATGCGCGGTCGAGAACCTAAGCGTACGAACCTATGATATAAGACATCATAGTACAAAGAAAAAGTATGCATCAGTACGTGGAGTATACTGGTATGCTAGATTAGGTAAGGCTGAATGCAAGGGTTCATATGCATGAACGATAACTGACTGAATGATATAAGTAATTGATCATGAGAGTAAATGGATAACCGATACTACTGTACATACTGAGTATGCATAAATATGCATATAAATAAATACTATAACTAAGCTTGTCTGAAGCTAAGTCCTGAATTCTAAAACTGAGTAACTGATATCTGAAGTTACTGATAACTGATTTACTGACACTGGTTGACTGTATCTGATAATTCTTATTCTGTAGAACTAAACTGAGTTCTATTCTGAAGACTGAGACTGAGATTATGGGAGGTAATCATCTAACCGACATACCCCAAATAAGTTAAGATAACTGAGTTGGGGTCCAACCTGTGATCCCAGTTGAAAGGGTGTCAGTACCGTGCCACGAGTAAAGACACTGAAGAGTTACCCTCATCTGGCAGGTACTCTAATGAGAATGGTGGAACCCTTATCTGCCAGGTTAAAACACCTTATAAACCCTTAATTGGCAGGTTTGATGTATCAACCTATGCTGGCTAGGTAGTTCTGGAATGTAAGAATTGCTTCTAGAGATCATACCCACTATTGGCAGGTGAGCCCCCATCCTTTGGTTCACTCGGTGCTGAATCCTACTCTTAACTGAAAGACACTGAACTAGACTAGAATGGTACTAAGCTTACTGAGTTTTCTTGAGTTCAGTAACTGACTGAGTTCTTTTAAATTCTGTAACTGACTGAGAGTACTATTGATCATGACATGACTAAGATTCTGTAACTGACACTGGCTCTAGACACAGCTAAATTTTTGAGTATTAAATACCTCCAGGACTCAATAGAATGAAAAATAAAGCATAATATACTCTTGAAAATTATAACAATGTATACTTATCCATGGTTCACTCATAGAGGAATTTAATCAAACACCTATAATGCATCTACTTATACATGAATGGGGAATACATGCTATCATGTTTTAATGGGACTATTTCATTCACATAGGCATTTTATCAAATACATGGGGGCATGCTTAGGTTATACAATAAAAAAACATATAGTTATCATGGCTACATTAATTAGCTTAAAAATTTAAGGGTTTATCATGACGATCATGTAATTCAACACATTCAATGATTTATTTCATAAAAGCATATAATTTAATCATGGACTAAAACTCAACAATAACATGGACATGAGTTTCAATTCAATTCAAGCATGGAAGTTCATAATTCAAGAATCTTGTATTTTAAAAATGGATTTGTGGACTCTATAGGTGAAAGGAACCCATAGATGAACACCTAACATAACTTGGGTTTTAGTTCTTGTAGGTTCTTGAAGAAATTTTTAAGTTTTGACCTTGATTCTTGAAGCTAGGGTTTGTAGCTTTGAGAGAAAGCTTTTATATTTTTGAGATAAGTGAGCAAATAATGGGATAATAGGCTATTTAGGGATTTAATCCCATGTTTAGGCTAACTGGGATAAGGAAAAAAACTTAAAATCCCTTGGAAATTAAATCTCAGAATTAACTGAAATGTCCCGAATTTCACCCTTTGTGCGATGCGGCACTATCGCGCCGTGTCTCTGGAATTTCCAACTGGGAAAATGCATGGTGGCGCGGTGCTGTGGTATCGCATTTCCACCTTGGATGAGACCTGAAAGCTTGGCACGATGCGATACAATCACGTTGCTTTACTGAAAATTGACAAATGTAAACTTGGTCCTTGGCGCGACGCGCCAATATCGTGGTCCCTTACTGGAATTGGAAAATTAGGAATTAGAAGCCCTCCATGATGCGGTGAGATCATGGAGTCATATTGGAAATTGAAAATTGTCATTTAGACTGGCTCCACGATACGCTAGTGATCAAAATGATGGTTTTTAACGACTGGAACTTAAAATGACATAACTTCTTACCTGATTATCGAATTTGGGCGAATTTTATATAGTTGGAAGCTAATTGAATTTCCTATGCAATGACAGGCTCTAAATTGAAAAATAATGAGCATTTCAAAATTATTATGTTAGATAACTCATGAACTGAGTGTTAATCTTAAGATAAGGAAATTTGGGGTATTACAATATCTCTCCCTTGGGAACATTCATCCTCAAATGAGACTAATTAAGCTGAGACACTAATAGACTGAGTTTACACACTGAACATGCGTATCTGATGCATGACTACATGACTGAACTACTGACTAACTGAGCTCTTACACTGAACATGCATATCTAATGCATGGAATATATGACTAAAGTACTGATAAGCTGAATTTTCATACTAAACATGGATATCTGATGCATGAGTACATGACTAAACTGATTCATGAATGCATCACTGAATATGCAATGATGATGGATACCAAGCTATAATTATAGCAGAACATGGAACTGAGTATAGCTAAGGAAGACTGTTACCTTAAGCTGGATCTGAGGTTGCGGTGAAAAGGTGAGGATACTTTGTTCGTATATCTGCTTTTGCTTCCCAAGTAACTCTCTCAATGGACTGATTTTGCCAAAGCACTTTGACCAAGGGAACTTCTTTGTTCTTCAGTCTGTGAATCTGATGATCAAGGATCTAGACGGGAACTTCTTCAAAAGAGAGATCATTCTAAATATTTACATCCTCTAAGGGGACTATAACTGTTGGGTCACCAACGCATCTTTTTAGAAGGGAGACATAGAATAGTGGATGACCTGAGGCTAGATCTAAAGGCAACTTAAGATCATAAGCTACCTTTTCGAAATGACTGAGAATTCTATAAGGACCGATATATCGGGGACTGAGCTTTCCCTTCTTGCCGAACCTCTTTACCCCCTTCATGGGAGAGATTTTCAAGAACACAAAATCACTGATTTCAAACTCGAGATCCCTTCTCCTCATATCTGGATAGGATTTCTGTCTGATCTGGGCAGCCCTAAGTCTTTCTCTGACTAACTGAACCTTTTTTAAGGCATCAAACACTAGGTCGGGCGTTATTACTGAGTCCTCACCTACCTCTAACCAACCGATTAGAGATCTACATCTCTTACTATAGAGAGCCTCAAATGAGGCCATTTGAATACTGGAATGATAGTTATTAATGTATACGAATTCGATCAAAGACAAGTGGTCATCCCAACTCCCCTTAAAATTGACAACACATGCTCTTAGCATATCTTTTAGAGTCTGAATGGTCCTTTCTGCTTGACCATCTTTCTAAGGGTGAAAGGTCATACTGATGTAAACTTGGGTACCAAGACAATTTTAGAATGTTTTCCTTAAATGAGAGGTAATCTGAGTACCTCAATCTGAGATAATGGCTACTGAAACTCCATGTAACCTGACCAACTCTCTAATATAGAGTTTGGCGTAGTCCTCGGCTGAATAAAAAGTATAAACTGGCAAAAAATGAGCTGATTTGGTCTTCCTATCTACGATAACCCAAATAGAATCATGATGATGATGAGTACAAGGAAAACCCATCACAAAGTCCATATTCACTTCTTACCATTTCCATATAGGAATACTGAACTCCTGCATGGACCCACTAGGCTTCTGGTGCTAAATCTTAACTTGCTGACATGTAGAGCATTTAGATACAAACTCTACAATATCCCTCTTCATCCCACTCCACCAATAGACCTCCCTTAAATCACGGTATATCTTAGTGGCCCCTGGATGAATAGAGTAATGCGCACCATATGCTTCTGCAAGAATTTGTTGCCTCAAGTCATCAACACCTGGCACACATAAACAACCCTGGCAACGCAACGCACTATCTCCCCTTAGGATAAAACCTCTACTTTCTGATCTCTGATTGACTCTTTTAGCTTAACAAGACTGGGATCTCTATCATAATTTTCCTTCACCTCAGAAACTAGAGAGGATTTAGAACTATTCTGAACCCACACACTACCTTCTACTGAATCGACTAAGAGGACCCCTAGTCGGGCAAGTTGATGAACTTCCTGAACTAACTTTTTCTTATTGTCCTCAACATGAGAAACACTACTCATAGACAGTCTATTGAGAGCATCAGCCACTACATTGGCTTTGCCCGAATGATACAGAATGCATATGTCATAATCTTTTAATAACTCTACCACCTTCTCTGATGTAAATTCAAATCTTTCTGAGAGAAAACATATTAAAGGATTTTTTTAATATGTGAACAAATAAACATACACCCCATACAAGTAGTGCCTCTAAATAATTAAGGCAAACACTACAGCTGCTAACTAAGATCATGAGTCAGATAATTCTTCTTATGTGGTTTAAGCCGTTTTGAGGTATAGGATATGACCTTACCTCTTTAAATAATGACACAAACCAAACCTACTCTAGATGCATCACAATACATAACAAACCCGTCTGAACCATCTGGTAGCATCAAAACTAAGGGTTGAGGTGAGTCGAGTCTTCAACTCCTAAAAACTCTTCTCGATAGAATCCGGCCACTAAAACTGGACATGTGGGATACATTAGACGAAAAACCTTTCACAAACCAATGGTAATAGCTAGCTAAACCCAAGAAACTCTGGATTTTTTATGGAGAGATAGGTCTAGGCCAATTTAGCACTATCTTAGTCCTTTTAGAATTAACTCTAATACCATCACCGAAAATAATATGACCAAGGAATGCTACTGACCTTTGCCAAAATTCACACTTAATGAATTTGGAAACACAATGATGAGTTTTGAGAGTCTGAAGTATGATTCTGAGGTAATCTGCATGATCATTCTTACTAGGGAATGGACAAGAATGTCATCGATGAAGACTATAATAAAGATGTCCAAGTAATGCTTGAACACATGATTCATTAAGTCTATGAAAGTTGATGGCCATTTGTAAGGACAAAGGACATGACTAGAAACTCAAAGTGACCATATCGAGTTCTGAAAGCTATTTTTGGAATGTCACATTCTCTGACTCTGAGTTGGTGATAGCCTGATTTGAGGTCTACCTTAGAAAAGTAACTGGCACCCTAAAGTTGGTCAAACAAGTCATTGATTCTGGGAAGTGGATATTTATTCTTGACTGTGACTTTGTTCAACTGAAGGTAATAATACACATTCTGAGAGAACCATCTTTCTTACGTATAAATAAGACTGGTGCACCCCACGGGGAAATGCTAGGTCTAATGAATCTATTATCTAAGAGATTCTTCAACTGTTCTTTTAAATCTCCGAGTTCTGTTGGTGCCATTCTGTATGGCGGAATAGATATAGGCTGAGTATCTGGAAGAAGGTCTATTTCAAAGTTTATTTCCCTATTGGAATAAACTCTAGGAAGATTTTTGGGAAACACATATGAGAATTCATTTACTACTGGAACTGACTCAAGACTGGGAGTTTTTGAGTTAGACTCGCATAAGATGGTAGATACATCCCTTGGATATCATCTTTTTCGCTCTAAGGTAAGAAATAAGATGACCCCTTAGAGCTGTAGTACTACCCCTCCATTCAAGGACTGGTTTATTTGGGAATTGAAAATGAATAATTATATTTCTACAATCAACTGAGGCATATCATGAATGAAGCCAATCTATGCTGAGAATAACATCAAAATCTACCATCTCTAGCTCTATAAGGTCTACTGAAGTAACTTTCTGAGATATCATAACCGGACAGTTCCTATATACCCGTTGGGCTATGAAAGATTTAACCCCGGGGTAGAAACTGAGAAAGGCTCTTCTAAGATTTTTGGACTGACTCCGAAGTTAATGGTTGTGTAAGGAGTTACAAAAGATAAAGAAGCCCTTGTATCAAACAAGGCATAAATATGTAAATGGAAGATCTATAATGTACCAGTAACCACATCAAGAGAATTTTCTTGATCTTGTCGAGACTGAAATACATAAACCTTATTTAGGCGTTGCCCACTGGTGGAACTAAAAGTGGCAACTTGCTGATTCAGGCAACTTGACTGAGCTAAAGAATGAGTATGCTGACCCTGAGAACCTGACTGAGGACAATATCTGACTCTGTGGCCTAGCTTGCCACACCCATTGCAAACATCACTACTAGCTCTGTAGACACCCTTGTGGTTCTTGCCACATTACTAACATAGAGGATTTTTTTTAGCACTGCTGATACTACCCTAAGACTTAGCACCTGGCTCTCTATCGTTGTTACCATTTCTAAACTTAGGTACTGGAGCACTGGCTAAGGACGGAGCTAGAAATGAAGATTTTGGGTGAAACTAGGAATGGTTACTGGCCTACTCTTTATGTAGATTAAAATGAAAGCTACCTATTCTAGCTCTCTTGCTTTACCTCTCTTTCTCTGATCTTAGCATTTTTTATCTGTTGAGCATGGACCATGAGCTTGGATATGTCTATCTCCTTAATCAACCTCATTGTTCTACTCTCCTTAACCACACTATCTGACATCCTAGATACGAACTTTCTCATTCTGGACCTACTATCTGCTACTGCATGGGGAGCTTACCTGGCTAACTGAGTAAACTTAAGGGAATACTCTTTCATACTAATACTTCCATGCTTGATATTGATGAACTCTAACACCTTGGCTTCTCTCAGCTCTAAGGGAAAGAATCTCTCTAGTAAAGCAATAGCAAACTCTTCCCATTCTATGGGCTCTGCATCTGTGCCCCTGTCTACCTCCCACTGATTAAACCACGTATGAGCCATATTTTATAGCTGATAGGCAGCTAACTCAACACTCTCACTAAAAGTCACACCCATAATATCTGTGACTTTCTAAACCTAATCGAAGAACTCCTGTGGATCTTCTTCTATCTTAGATCCTAAGAATAGAGAAGGATTTATATGGGAGAAGTCCTAAATCTTTGCTGCAGCAGTATTGGCCACTGGATTGGCTAGAACTGTAGCTGGCCGTTCATTCTGAGCTGCTATGAAGTAAGCTAGAGTAGTGAATGCAGCTTTAAATTCTACATGAGAGACATGCTCGTCCATAGGTTCTGCCTGAACGGGTGAGGTATTGGCTGATTTCCGATTCTTCTTTCATTAGTCCTTTAGGGAGGTATGTTCTATAAATGAAAGAAAAAAATGGATTAGTTTGAGAGTTTAACTTGAGCTCATGCTTACTCGCACGACATAAATACTGAAAGAAAGGAAACTATTTCTTAAAACATCTTATAACCTCCTATCCATAAGTGTGGCACACTACATACCCATGCACAGGACTCTACTAGATGTGGCTTTTAGACTTCGTAGGACACTGTTGAACCTTAGGCTCTGATACTATGTTTGTAATGCCTTGAGTCTGTACCCCGAATGCTACATGGTGCTTACAACCCTAAAGGACCATAAGCTAACCCATAACTGATATCTATCGTGAGCACTAAAACATTATACTGTAATAAATGTGGAATAATAGGGTGAAATACCATAAGGTTCAAAACATCTGAAATACCAATAAATTATATCATCTAAAAAAACAATTTATAAAATTGAACACTGTCATAAAATTAGTTAAAAAAAGCCTCTAACTGAAACTGTTTGAAAGTGGAGTTGATGGGACAGTCCTCCAACTAACTCCATCTACTGAAATACTGTGTCCACTGAAATAATAAAATAAAAGAATATCCTCAAGTGATAAGGACTCAATGCTAATCTACTATTTCTGGTTAAATCTAAGTCTATCTATACATGGTCAGGAACCTAAGCGTCCGAACCTATGACATAAGACATCATTGAGCAAAGAACGAGTATGTGTCAGTACATGGAATATACTGGTATACTAGATGAGGTAAGGCTGAATACAAGGGTTCATATGACTAAATAATAACTGACTAAATGATATAGAGTAACTGAACATGAGAGTACATGGATAACTGATACTGCTACAAATACTGAGTATGCAATAATGTGCATATAACTAAATACTGTTACTAAGCGCTTCTAAAGCTAAGTCCTAAATTCTGAAACTGAGTAACTGATATCTGAAGTCACTGATAACTTATTTACTGATACTGGTTGACTTTATCTTACAGTCCTGATTCTGTAGAACTAAATTGAGTTCTATTTTGAAGATTAAGACTAAGATTATGAGAGGTAATCATCTAACCGATATGCCCCAAATAAGATAAGATAACTGAGTTGGGGTCCAACCTGTGACTCCAGTTAGAAGGATGTCAGTACCGTGCCACGGGTAAAGACACTTAAGAGTTACCCTCATCTAGCAGTTTCTCTAATAAGAATAGTGGAACCCTCATCTGGTAAGTTGAAACACCTCATCAACCCTTAACTGGCAGGTTTGATGTCTCAACCTACGCTGGCTACATAGTTCTAGAATGCAAGGATTTCTTCTAGAGATCATATCCTCTACTGGCAGGTGAGCCCCCATCCTTGGGTTCACTTGGTGCTGAATCCTACTCCCAATTGAAAGACACTGAACTAAGTATACTGAACTGGATTAGACTATTACTGAGCTTACTGAGTTTTCCTGAGTTCGGTAACTGACGTAGTTCTACTGAGTTCTATAACTGACTGAGAGTACTACTGATCGTGACATGACTGAGATTTTACAATTGACATTGGCTCTAGGCTTACAACTAAATTGTCGGGTATTAAATACCCTCAGGACTCGATAGCATTAAAAATAAAGAATAATATACTCTTCAAATTCATAACAATGTATATTTGTCCATAGTTCACTCATAGATGCATATAATCAAACACTTGTAATGCATCTACTTATACATGAATGGGGAATACATGCTTTATGTTATAATGACACTATTTCATTCACACAAGCATTTTATCAAACACATGGGGAGCATGCTTAGGTTACACAATAATCAAAACATATAGTTATCATGGCTACACCAATCAACTTGAAAATTTAAGGGTTTATCATGAAGATTATGTAATTCAACACATATAATGATATATTTCATAAAAGCATGTAATTTAATCATGGACTAAATCCTAACAATAACATAAACTCAAATTTTAATTCAATTCAAGCATGGAAGTTCATAATTCAACAATCTTGTATTTTGAAAGTGGATTCGTGGACTCTATGGGTAAAAGGAGCCCATAGATGAACAACTAACATACCTTGGGATATTAGTTCTTGAAGGTGCTAGGAGAAATTCTTGAGTTTTGACCTTTATTCTTGAAGCTAGGGTTTGTAGTTTTGAGAGAAAGCTTTTATTTCTTGATAAGTGAACAAATAATGGGATAATAGGCTATTTAGGGATTACAAACCAAAAAATAAGCAAAAATATCTCACACTAAACTCTTACATATGTGACTCACTAACTACCACTCATTTTAGCTAAAAAGACTTTTCTACTACAAAAATATCCACTATCTAGGAGTTCTAGAGAAATCTTCTTTCCTAATACTCCTCCTTAAGATTTTTCACTGAAACTCCTTGTAATGTCCTTTGGAACTCAAACTTGTTGATGGGAAGAGCCTTCGTTAGAATATCGGCTTGTTGTTCTTCACTTCTGCAATGCACCATCCTAACTTCTCCATTCTTCTCGGTATCTCATAAAGCATAAAATCTTATGTTGACATGCTTCCTTATTCCATGTTGTAATGGATTTTCATCCATAACAATGGCTAATTTATTGTCCTCATAGATCATTGTTGGTTCTTTGGGAAAAAGATCCAATTCAAACAAGATTTTTCTCAACCAAAATCCTTGATTTGTAGCAGATGCAACAACCACATACTTGACTTCAGCTGAAGATTGAGCTATGATATCCTGCTTATTTATGCTCCAAGAAAAAAATGATTGAACTAAATGAAAAGGAGTGACCAGATGTGCTTTTTTAATCGTCCAAACATCCACCCCAATCACTATCTGAATAATCAATAAGAACTCCACCCTCCACACTTCTGTACCAACTTTCATAATTTGTTGTCCCTCTAATATACCTCAATATCCTTTTAGCATCTCCAAAATACTTGGTGCTGGGAGATCACATATATCGAGATAGTAAACTAGCAACAAACATCACATATGGCCTGGTAGTATTCAGATACAACAAGCTTCTAATAAGGCTCCTATAAAGTTTTGAATCTATCATTTATTCTCCATCATCCTTCATTAAATTTTCGTTCACACAAAGTGGATTTTCAATATGTTTACATTTATCAAGCTTGAACTTTTGCAAGAGATCCAAGGCATATCTCTTTTGGGACAAGAAAATTCCTTCAGAAGATTGAGAAATCTCCATTCCCAAGAAAAACTTCATCTCTCGTAGATCAGACATTTCAAAAACTTTTAATATCCAATTTTTTAACTTCTTGAACTACAAGAGAATTTTCATATGTGATCATCAAATCATCAATATAAACAGATATCACAATTAACCTCCCATTAGTTTGCCTTTTAAAGTATAAAGTAGGCTTATTTAGGCTTCTGTTGAAGCCTTAAGAAAACAAATGAGTATCCAACCTACTATACCAAGCTCTCAGAGCTTTCTTAAGACCATAGAGAGATATTTTAAGCTTATACACCTTATCTTCTTCACCTGCAACTATAAAACCTTCTGGTTGTTCAACATAAATATCTTCTTGAAGAAATCCATTTAGAAATTCAGATTTAACGTTTAAATGGTAGATTTTCCACTTGTATTGTACTGCTAGAGTGACTAGAAATATCATTATTTCATGCCTAGTGACAGGAGCAAACGTATCTCCAAAGTCCACTCCAAGCTTCTGGGAATAGCCTTTAACTACAAGTTTGGCTTTGTGATTGAAGATGGAGCCATCTGGATTGAATTTTGTTCTGTAGACCTATTTGACACCAATGACATTTTTTTCTTTGGGCCTATGGACCAACTCCAAAGTAGAATTTTTATTAATCATGGCAAGATCCTCCTCCATTATGGAAATCCAAGATTTATGGCTTGCCGCTTCTTTAAATAAGGATGGCTCAACAAAAGCAAAATTTCATTACTCATAAACTTCAGCTAGTGATCTGGTCTTCAAAATTGGGGAACTGATTGTCAATTGAAACTCTAAATAATGTTCTATTCCAGCAATAGGATGGGAAGAAATATCACTTGTCTATGGATTTTGAACTGCAACTGAAGTACTGTTATCTTGGTTCTTTACAATAATATCTTAATCCTAATCATAGTGGCTAGACTCACCCACTACAAGATCTCTACTGGTAAACACCTTCTTGGTGCTAACATTATACACTTTGTAACCTTTTGTAGTTATATTATATCCCAACAAAATACAAAGCTCTTCCTTTTTGTCCAATTTCCTTCTTTTAGAATATGGAACATGGGTATAACACAAAGAACCAAATACTTTCAAGTGTCTCGCGGATGGCTTTATACCCTTCTATACTTCAAATGGCATTATGTCTTGGAGTATTCTAGTTGGTAATTTATCCAACAAATATATGGCAGTATTGACTTCCCCAACCTAAAAATATTTAGGCATCTTGTTTTATGCCTGCATGGATCTCTCTATCTCTATCATGGTTCTGTTCTTTATCTTAGAAACCCCGTTCTGTTCTGGAGTGTAGCTAACAGTGAATTATTGTTGAATACCCAAATCTTTACAATATTTTTGAGCTGATGTGAAGTGTATTAAATTCCATTATCAGACCTAATATACTTCAATCGTTAACCACTCTCTCTTTCAACCATAGCCTTGAATTCTTTGAAAATAGAAAACACCTGAACTTTGCTACTTAGAAAATAGGCCCATATCATTCGATCTAGATCGTCTATAAAAAGATTAAAGTATTTATTTCCACTTAAAGAAGCCATCATCATTGGTCCACATATATTTGTATGAACCAATTTTATTTTTTTCTTCACCCTCTAAAGACTTCCTTTAGAAAAGGATCGTCTATACAATTTACCAAATTGACATGATGCACAAACATCTCAACACATGTCAATTTTAGGTACATCAAGCACCATACCCTTGGATTGCATATACACCAATGAACTAAGGTTGTAATGACCAAACCTTTTGTGCTAAAGCCAAGTATCACTCATTTCATCATTAAAAGAGTAACTTTTAGCAGAATAGCATGAAAGTGGAAAGGAATTGCCAATCAAGCTAATTTTAGCTACCTCACATCTTTTAGGATCATAAATGACACATTTTATCCTTAAAATTAAGTGAATAATTATTATGAAGCAACTGAGTAATACTCAACAAGTTTTGGGTCAAGCTTGGAACATAAAGAACATCGTTTATGATTTACATACCTCCATCCATAGGAAATTTCACTGACCCTCTATCTTGAGCTTGTACCAATGCACTATTTCCAAGCTTCTTGGTCCTATCAGATCTTTCCAAGCTAACAAACAAATTTTCATCAATCTCCATGTTCCTTGTGTATGTACTATCAACATACTAATTGCATCGATCAAAATATAATATGTGCGAGGCCATGAATACCTTCTCCTCTGATTTTTCAACTTGGTGATCTTTCCCGAAATTTACTCATTGTGAAGACTAACCACTTTGAGTTTGCTTTTGCCTGCAATACTTCTCAATGTATCCATACTTCTTACATCTACATTGAATAAGAGACCTCTTGACTTTTTCCAACAATTTTTCTCCAAGTGGTTTGTCTTCTTACAAATACCACAAGGTGGAAATTTTCCCTTCCTTGATGATTCTCACCTTTGTCTCCACTAGATTTCACCTCTCCAGAGTGGTCTAAAGAGACTTTTTCCTTCTTTTTGTTGCTTGAATTTATACCTTACTTGAAAGGCATCTTTGACCATCTCTTTACATCTCATAGTTACATGTTGCTCTTGCATTTGTAATTTAGAGATCAACTCAGCTATTGAAAGAGTAGTCAAGTCACAAAACTCGTCAATAGTTGAGATTTTTTATTCAAGCTTATCCGAAAGGCTGATCATGATCTTCTCTACAACTTTCTAATATAAAAGGTTTTCACCAAGTATTCTCATTTAGTTCGCGATATCCATCAGTTTGGAAGAGTACTCTTTCACACTGTCCAAGTCCTTCAACTTCAAGAGCTCAAACTCCCTCTTCAAAGTAAAGACCTTAATAGACTTCACTCTGTTGTTGACTTTAAAATCTTCCTTCAACGTATCCCAGTTTTATTTGGCTATTTCACAAGTCATAATTCTCATAAACATCACTTATGTAAGACTTGAATGTATGCAAATGAGAAATTTTGGAGATCTAGTCGCCAACTCTTCATACTTTTTAATTTCATAGAGAGTTGCATTGTCTCCCAATGGCTGGACAATAATTTTTCCCCTCTTAATGAAATCCCATAAGTTAAGAGCCTTCAAATGAGCCTTCATATTGACAACCTAAATATGATAATTTTCTTCGCTAAAAATTAAAGGACCTATCGTTTGTTGATTATCTAGTGCCATGACTTTCCAGCCAATAGATCCAAGAATAGAACCAATAAAATAATGATCCAATCAACAAAATCATATTTAGATCCCTTAAGAAATGAACTCTAGTACTATGTTACAATAAAGGTAAGAAGAACTGAAGGGAAATAAGCTGAAATAGTTGAAAAAATACAGCTGTAAATTTCTACAAAAACTGTAGGGAAGAAGAAAAAAGCTGAAACTTTCTTTTAGTTCTCTATATTTCTCTAGATAGTTAATTATATATATATATATATATATATATATATATATATATATATATTATGAGGATTACAAGCCAAAAAATAAGCAAAAATATCTCACACTAAACTATGACATATGAGGCTCACTAACCACCACTCATTTTAACTAAAAAGTCTTGTATACTACAAAAAATATCTACTATTTTAACACCTCGCAACCATTGTTTCTATGGGTATAAACTCGGATCCAATTATTTCTATTTAAATATAAGTGTCATGATTATTTACCTAGGGTTTAAGGTGCATTTTAGGGGAAGAATGTTCATAGTAAACACTTAGAGTGAAGTGGGGTTAAGAACTTTTGATTCGACCAAATTTTGGAATTCAATTCTACAAGGGTCAACTTTGAGCATGTATAACTTCTAGAATATGTGGAATTTAAAGGCTCAAGACCCACCAAATTAAATATATTTGAGTCCTCTTTCCAACTCATCTAATTTTACCTTAATCTGACACCTGAGCGAAAAGTTATGAGCATTTTCATGAGGAATCAGTGAGGGCCCGCGATTGCAGCATCTCATGGAGCTCATCGCAAAGATTACCCTTCGTGACATGCTGGTGCTTTAAATTCAGACAGTTTTTGGTTTTGTTTACTTAGGATGAGAGGTATTAATGTCCTTTTACTTATAAACAACCTCTAAACACTATATTAGCTTATTTCATCAGTTTTCATGATATAACATCGATTATTTCACTCTAAAAATCCTGTCTCTCAAATCTCCCTTTTCAAATCAAGGTTAGGGTTTAAGCAGGTGGTCATCTAGGGTTCTACGGGTGTTTTCTTCTTTAAATTTCTTGGAAATTAAGGCATGTATCTCTCATTCTTGAATTTATATTTTCTTAATGGCATAAATTGATTATTAATGTATGGTTTTGATATGGGTTTTGAAATAGTTGAAGGCTTTTGACATAATTAGTCATGAAATTGATTTTCCATTATTTATTATGCAATATTCATATTTTATTATTGATCTTGAACATTGTGGGGTGCATGAGAATGGTGACTAAACTTAGAGGTCTTGTTTAAACCTTGATTTGATAATTTTTCCTTAATTTATGGTTTGAAAACCATGTGTCCTCAACCTGTTTGTGAAATTGACAATGAATATGATTTTGTCACATATTTTAAATGGCTCACTTGTACTAATGCATTGGCATAAACAAATTAAATAGTTTATAAATGTTTTCTTTGAAAGGCCTTGGTGGCCATGGATTAATCGTGAATTGGAATCTTGGTGTACGGTTGGTTAAATGGATTTGAGTCCCAAATAGTTAATTACTTGAATGCATTTTGCGCTGATGGATTAGAGTCCCAGTTGGCTAAATAATAGACATGGCATGATAATATTAGCTTACAAGCGATATTAGTATGATAATACCAACGGGTTTCCTTAATGCATAATTGGTTTAATAAAATGGGAATGTGTATTAACTATTTTAATTGGGCTTAAAAGTAGGTTGTGCAGCTAACCGTGGAAGGTGGAGGTCCCAGGGCGACCAATACTGGAAATCGTGCTAGTCGATGTGGGGGTCATACAGCTTGAGGGTTTGAGTCCCGTTGCTAAGACCAGGTGGTTGGATTCCCATCTTATTATTATTATTATTGCATGATTAGGATATTTAAGTCCCTCATATAACATTACATGATCGGGTGATTAAGTACCCTTAGTATATGTTGGGAGGTTCGAGTCCCTCGTGCATATATATATGATCTTTCTCCAGTTCGTGTGGCTATACGCACTGGGGCCTGACCAGGGGGTAATATATGGGGCCATATAGCCCGTGGGTACTATTTTATGATAGTTAATCTACACAATCCAGGTTAATATTCTTAAACATCTATGCTATGCCTTGTACCTTTTCTCGGCATGTGATATATATGTATATATACATATATATGTGTATTTGCATTTGATGGTATGCATGGGATTTGACTGGTTTTGAATTATCATCCATGGCATTATTTGTTCCCTTATCCCTGAGTTATATGCTATTGCTTCAACTGCAAACCATCATCAGACACTGTATCCCCATGCGATGCAAGAACTGACCATGCTTCTACTTCTCCTGCACAGTGACTTGGTGATCGTGAGACATCTCGTGAGTCAGACTAAAGTGGTGATATTCCATACTTCGGAAGACCTAATTTTATGATTTGGTCTCCTTATGTCATATATGGTCTAGTTTTGGTATTATCGGGGGCATGTCCCTCCACTTTATTGGTACTCGGTTTTTGTTAGAGGCTTTGTGGATACTGTGGATATGGGTATTGTGGATAGTTTTGGATATTGATTTTATATAGACTTTTGAGTTTATCTTTCCTATCTTGCTTTATATTGTTAGTCATGTACTGCTAGGTGTTCTTGGTTATATTGGAATAGGCTCAGGAGGCAGTCTTTGGTCCTTGATGGACTTCAGATGCCCATCGCGACTAGCCCCTGATTCAGATTGTGACAAATATCTAGGAGTTTCTAGAGAAATATTATTCATAACAACTCCCCATTATAATCTACCTATCCTTACAATGCCCTCTGCTAACAAAACTTGTACCTATTTTCCTTCCCTTCTATATGGATCTTGAGCAGTTTTTGGTAATTTCTTATTAAGTTTACTCTCATCCTCACCATGCCCATACTTGGTGCAGAATTTCCACAAATAGGACTTTCAATCATAATAGATAATTTGTTTAATCATGTTGCCTCATTCATGAACTTCACCCCATCAGTTAATAGAGCACCCGTCTCCAGCTTAACTAGTATTATTGCAAAGCTTATCCCATTTCAAGACTTTGTGTTGTGATCCACCATAAGAGGCCTTCCTATCAAGCCACTAATCTTGGTCAACCCTCTCCTACTCCAATATTTGAAATCTAACTTCGAAAATGTAATCCATATTAGGACAATGAGTAATTCCCTACTAGTAAATTTCAATTAGGTATCCATTTCATGACAATAAATGGGCCATTATCAAAATGATAAATTCCACCTCGTAGCACCTTTTGCTTGCTCAGAATTATTTTAAATCTCACTACTGTTATCCTATTTTCTAGCATAACCACTTTGTCTTCCCATGTTTCTCCATAACTTTTGGATGTATCCATGTATCAACTGAAAAATGGGGGTATGCCCCCAACACATAGCATACTACAACTTTTCTTCAAACATCAATCTCTGGCTTAATGTCATCTGACTCGATTTCAACTATTTGTTTCTCACCCAGTTTAGAAGGAGCTATTCTAACTTATATCCTGCATTGGAGAGTTTTGCTATATTGAAGTCCTCTCAAATTGATTTTCGTCTTTGTTTCTGAGGTTGCTTATCAACATATGTTACATTTATTGTTATAATTTCTCCTTATTTAACCAACAAGCCAAGCTTCATTTTTTCTATTAATAAATTGCCTACTCTCTTCACATTTTTCTTTATCCATTTTCCACTTTTAGAAATCACATACATGTTACTTTTATGTTTTTTGTTGTAGCAAATTTCAAGTAGCAAAGTATATAAAATATTATAATGTGTCTGAAATATTTTGATTGCACTTTTTGTGGTGGAACGAGTTGACTTTGATATTTATTTTTGCTGGATAAAATATTTTGAAATTATATTTTGAAATTTTTCTAGAATATAAAGAAGAATTCGGAAAAGAATAAGGAAGGACTTAAAAGAAAAAATATTAGTAAAAAAGCTCAAAATAAAGTAGAAAAAATAGAGATCTTTAAATATTCATTAGATTGCAAAATTTTTTAAAATATTATTATTCTAATTATATTTAGAACTTTTATAAAATATAATAGTAAGAACAAGAAGAATGGAGAAAGAAGAGGGAGACTTCTTTATTTCTCTTGAGGAATTCTTGTGGGTCTTTTTCAATGAAGAAAAATCTCTATATTTATAGGAAAAAATTAACTTTGTCCGAAAAGTTGGAGTTTCTAACTTTTCCATAAATAGACATTCACTAAATATGATAATACATTATAACACTCCCCTTTGAATGTCTAATTGATAGATAATGTACATAATTAAAATATTACTAGAAAAAACTCAGTGGAAGAAAATCCAGTGAAGGAAAAAGAGTACACATGACTAAAAATACACATATAATTGCCTCATTAAAACCCTCACAGGGAAAATCAAATGGGACAAAACCTTGTAAGGAAAAAAAGGACAATGCTTCCTAACCCTCCCTAATGAGAAATTCTAGAACCTTTGCATCGATCTTGTGCACCATCTTCTTGAATTACAGTTGGAAGAGACTTGGTGAACAAATCAGTCACATTGTCACTTGAAAGAATCTGTTGCATATTAATATCACCATTTTTATGAAGATCATGTATATAGAAAAACTTTGGCCAAATGTGTCTCTTTATATCTCCTTTTATGAATTCTACCTTAAGTTGTGCTATGCATGTTGCATTATCTTCATGCAAAATCATGATACTTTGTCTCATTTCTAACAATACTTTTCTCAAATGAGATGTATCATTAACCTCAGCCACATACATTGTCGACTTGCTTCATGAATAGCTATCGTCTTAGCATACTATGAATGTCATGTATACATGGTATGATAGTGACCCTTCATGACAATAGGTAATATGTCTGTATCGAACTATTATGTTAATCATATGAATATCATTTGTATTCAAAAACTTGATAATATGTGTTAGCGTAAACACATTAATACAAGGACTTTTAATTGCAATATGTAAGTGATTTGTTTCACTATCTGACACGAACCGAACAAGGGTCTTGTCGTAATGGGCATCCTAAGTTCAACCAGAACTGGGGACCACCCCCGTTACCCAACCCAACCTCTAAATACGTATACCCTGAGTCCGATGGACTCTGAACGTACAACAAGATAGCGCTTATTACAATACCAAACTCAAAGATAGGTCTATAACCGGAACCAACCCAAGAGAGTCCAACCATCCAATGCCAACTAACAACCATAACCAAACCAATATAAAAACTAAGTTCATGTCCATAACATAACATAAAAGAATGGAAAAATCTAAATTCAGTCCAATGGTATCAACCCCAATACCAATACTAATGCTAAGGTTGACTCCAATAGCGACACCGCCCATTCTAACCTATAGTAGTTCCACAAAGCCTCTAACCAAAAAAAAAATAATACCCGGTAGGGACATGCCCCCAACCATAGCCAAAACCAATATCCATTAAATAACCAAAGTATGTAAATACATCCATGATATAAAATAGAGCCTTTCAAAATATGGAAGCTCACCACTTTAATCCAATAGCAGATCCCGAATCCAATTACTAAGTAGGAGTAGTAAAATAGGCGGTTCCTATATCGCATAGGAATACAGCCACCCGAAGATGGATTATCCGGTGAATGCTAGGATAAACTCAGGATAAGGATAAAATAATGTCATCCAGTAAAACCACATAAACCAACCATATCCACACAACCATACATATATATATACACACAACGATGGTGGAAAAAAATTTGGCTTTAGCATGCCTTTAAAACCATTAACCTGGGTATGTGTAGCTTAACCATCCTAGAACCATCCACGGGCTAAATAGGTCTAGTGTAACCCCCTGAATGGGCCCCAATGTATGTTGTCGCATGAATCGGAGATACTGTAAGAGTTAGGGATTTTTGAGTACCCTTCACTCTCCATAATACATATGTACATTGTACTTAGAGGATTTCCATGTACCTCATAGTATCATATATGATCGCTATGACTAACCCTCATGTCGGCAAACATGAGTTTTCAGTGTCTGTCTATTAGACTCGTACCTTCACAATTTACTATCACACTCCCCCATTATTGTCCAATTAAAATCATTACCATCAAACCAAATCATTATTCCATTATTATTAACCAAGGCTATAAGTAGTGGTATCATCATACAGACTATAGCTTGCAAGCAATGTCCTTAGCTAATCTTTTTATGTAAAAGGATTCCTATGTACCCATAGATTACATTATCAAGTTAACTTGGGAGAATCTCGTGTACCCCACAAGTATTCCATTATTGTGTTTTCTTAGGGGAATCCCATGTACCCCACAAGTTGTTCATTTACATGTTTACTTGGGGGACTCCCTTGTACCCCAAAAGAAAGTTTAATTAACAATAACCATGATCACCAAACCTTACCCTTTAACCATTCCAAACCATACCATGCAATAGTTCCATTAAAAGTCCAATAATATAGTTAAAGAACTATCATAGGCATTTTATCAAACATGTTGGGGGCATAGTGTTTCCAATTACCAATTTACCATTCCTATGTAATCAATTGTCCAAACCACCATTAGAGTATGTAAAAACATAATTAAAATATGGAAAAACCATAACTAAGCATTTATAACCAAAACCTCCCAACATATATTTGAAAATCCAAAACCATACAATAATTATACCATAAAAACATTGTATAGAATATTCCTTTAGTTGGAACTAATAATGAGGGTGGAGTACATGCCTTAAATTACGAAGATGATAGAGAGAAATCACCGGTACTAGCCCCAAATTGATCCTCTAGATGAAACCGTAACCTTCCTTTACCCAAGAGACTTAGAGAGAATTAAAGAGAGTTTTTAAGTGCTTAAGATTAGAATAATAAGGTAAATGATCTCCCAATAGTGATATAAGTCATGGGGCCTTAAGTGGTTAAGTGGGAAAATGTCCAAATTACCTCCAACTTAAACTACTTAAAATTTCCATCATATGGTAAGACTCCTCAATACCAGTCGTACCCTCCAATACGAGTGGTACCCACCATTCATACCCTAGGCCCTCCCCCTCTTGGACCCAACACAGTCCACCATACAACCTACCCAAACCAAGTTGTACCTAAACCATACGATCAGTGTCCTTAAACCGTATCCTTGGCAGAATAGAATCAAAGAAAGTTTGAACACTGTCTACCATACGAGTCAATGGTACGACTCGTACCCTATCTTACGACTCATGGTGATCCACTAATACTCAGATCCAAGTTAACTTACTAAGACTCAGATTAGGTAAAGGAAAAAACCAAACCAGATGACCCGTAACCAACTATACAACTCGTACCCAACAAGTCATACCTATTTCAGAAACCAATCCAACCCACCAACCAATACTGGTTAGCATACGACCAAGAGAATACCAACCGTATCCCATCATACAACTAGTACCCTCAACTCGTATGATGTCCAGAATCCAAAAATTCAGGAAATTTTCTAAGGGTCCAAACCCAGGGTGTTTCACTATCTCCATGTAGAAGTACAATTATATCATAATCATTAGTTACAACAATATGTTTAAATGCATCAATTGCACAAGATATGGTACTTCAGGATCTAATTCAATTTTGCATGTTTCTCATCTCAGCTTTTTTAACAGATAATCTATCGCTTTTAAAAACACTCCAAGAGTTTTAATAATTTTTAAGTTATAAATTTATGTGTTATAAGGATTATAAATAAGTTTTCTAGAAACTTTTATATGCTTCAAACATTTTCAATCCTTAAAAAGTTTTCATATAAATTTTGTCAAGTCACAATATTATATATTTCATGTGTGACATCTTCAAATGTCTGGACTGCAAATCAAATAAGTTTTATGATTACAAAGATGCATCCTTTCATGTCACTTGGTAAATGTTTCTACGCCAGTATACTTAAATAAACATAGAATTTAGATCCTCTTAATCTTTTATAATATTGTGCTAATATTGTATCAAAGATGTTTTCGATGATATATCATTTTGTATCGATTCGTAATATGATATAACATTTTAAGATATCATCACTTCATTATTTTCAGATACCTAAATTTCCTATAAGATTTCATAAAGTATTATGTCATAGGATCTTCAAGGATAAATTACCTCCTTATTATGATCATTTGCTCATTTTTCAAGAATTATTGCATTTACAATCAATTGATCTACCATGCTTTATGTATGCAGTAGATTTTTCCTTCATGACATTCAATTTAGAATATTTACAGCTAAATATGAGATTGATATTGGGTCAACAAATTCTCCTAGCATTTGAATTTGAATTATATTTTGAATGAGGTTCAGATGATGATAATTCACAATATATTTTTAGTTGTTTATTATCTCCCCTCATCTTAGGAAAACTAACATAGATCTCAATTTACTTTAGAGGATCCATCTTTGTGCATCATTGTACATCCTTTAATCAAACACCACATATCAAAACTATTAGATGGAATAATTGGGTCCTGCTCTTGAACCAATTGAGAGGGAGGAATTAGTCATAATTTTTATTTAATGCAAATACGTGCTATTGTATGCAATACATCATACTTCAAACTAGGGGTGTCAAAATGAACCCAAATTGAGTTGACCTGCCTAACCCGCCCAAAACTTAATGGGTTGGGTTCAATATAATTTGCTATTGGGTAAATCTCAACCCCATTAAGTCCCAACCGATTTTTGAATTGGGTTCAAATGAGCCAAATCAATCTCTACTTCTACCCGTTTAATAGAAAAATTATTTTTTTTAATGAAAATAGGAAAAAAAGTGACAATGTGTCCTTTCACTCTCAAAATTACCTAACTCACCTTACCTCCACCTTACCCCAACCCCACCACAAGCAAACTTACCCTACCTGTACCCCACCTTACCTCCCTTAAATAAATTATTTTTATTTGTTAATTTTATTTTATAAATTTTCTTCTTACCCCGCCCCACCTCATCCCCTTTCACCCTTCCTACCCCAAACCCCCACCCCCACCTCCACCCTAAAAAAATAAAAAAAAATTCTTATCCCACGATCAAAACCCTTCCCTCCCTCCTTCCCTCCCTCCTTCCCTGCACCTTCTACCCCTCCCCAAAAAAAATATTTTTAAAAATAATAAATTTTAAAAGTAAATAATTAAATTTTATTAAAAAAAATATCACCCCAACCCTCATCTCTCCCTACTCTCTGCACCTTCTCCCCTTATACGACATATCCTCTCCCCTTCCCCCCAAACATATATTTAAAGAAAAAACTTTTACCTCAATCCCCATCCCTTTCCTACCCCCTAAGCCCCCACACCGACACCCCCACTCCCTGCCCTCTTCTAATTTTTTTTACCTAAACCCCACCCCTCCAACCTCCGACCCCTTATCCCACACCCCCTACCTCATACTTCTCCCTAAAAAATTGAATTTTTATTTTTAAAAATATTAAATTTTAAAAGAAAATTCTTACCCTACCCTAACCCCTACTCCCTACCTACCCATCCAACTTTTGAACCTCATACGAATTTATTTTCTTGAGTTTAGATTTACAAGGGGTAAATATCAGTATGTTAAAATTTATTAGACTAAGTGGATCAAGACCCAATTTGATTTTTAACTATATTCAATCCAAAATAAATTTGAGCGGGTCATGACCCAACCTAATATCCAATTCAACCAATTTAATATTCCCAATATCAACCCAGCCCACCCATTTGACACCCCTACTTCAGATCAACACATGAAGCTTTGTTCTCATAAGCTATGGTTCAACTATTTATCAAAGGCATTCAACGCCACACTAATATTATCAAGACGAATTGTCATGATTATATTATCTAAAAATCATGCTCTTAACTCAATTTATATTGAGCAAGCAAAATCTATGAATGTCAATTGCAAGTTAAAAAACATACATGTGATCATCTTATATTGATGCATCTTTTCAACATATCATAATAGGTGAACGGACCCATACTCACGTTTTATACTTTCCAGATTTAAGGGATTCAACTCCAACATTAGTTGGCCCAATCAACTTATCATGAGACAAACAACATAAGTAATTCTTGAAGAATATTATAATTCTTCATTACATGTCGAATACCAAATATTCACATCTTTAGGATGTCATAATCATTCATGTCAACTTATGAACTTTTATACTAGCAAACTTCAAGTTTAACATAACACGTACCATTTAGTTTTACTATTACATGAATAAATTTTAGATTTACTACTTCAGAAATAAATTTTAAAATAAATCTTCTCAATTATTCTGCCTCTTTTGGGGGAGAGTTGTGATGCCACCACAATCAAGTGGATGTTTTATTGATAAACTTTACTAAATACTATTATCACATTTACCTTAGGAAATGGATTTATACTTATAATAATAAAAATTCTCATTCCCCAAGAATGGAATATAATCGTTCCTTAAGCATATCAAATGATGATAGTTTATAATATTTTTCAGTATATTGCTGCTTTAGGAGAAAATCAAGACATACAAATAACGTAGTGAATTTTTCTCTAACATATCTTCTAATCCTAACAAATATGTGAAAATACTATCAATTTTGATAATTATTATCATATTGTCCCTCCACGCGTATATTCGTATGTCCAATCACTTTTTTTGTTTCAAACATATTATGCACTATTTGTACATTCCCTTCAGAGAATGGAGCATCTTTAATCGGACATATCTCATGACTTTTCACTAAAAATATATTATTTTACCTTAGCCATCATCATATCATCAATATGATGTATTAAGATTCAAACTCCACGTCCTATCCATATAATGGCATCTTAGGTTATAAATCGATGGGGCTTAAGCCCTTATATCTTAGATTTTAAAATAATAGTAAATTATGTACTTTAGAATAAATTTAAAACAAAAATAATGTAGAACTAATTAAGTTCCTCGGATCAAACGAAGCCAACATTGTCGTACAATTAGTAGGAAAAGACAAATAATATAAAGAAAAACTAACCTTTTGATAATTGTCCTAGACTTGCTGCGAATTAGTTTTACTTTTCAAACTTCTTAATAATAAAACAGGTCTTACCTTTAGGATGATTATGTTGCGACCAGGAAACATTCACCACTTGCATTAATATTTAATTTCTTAATTGGTTAGAGTCTCGTGTTGATAACGTGTTATAAAATATACTAGTAAGAACAAGAAAAATGGAGATAGAAAAGGGAAACTTCTTTGTTTCTCTTGAGGAATTCTTGAGGATCTTTTTTAATGAAGGAAAATTCCTATATTTATAAGATAAAATTAACTTTATCCCAAAAGTTAGGATTTCTAACTTTTTCATAAATAGAGATTCACTATATATGACAATATATTTATAACAATAACATTATTTTAACTAATAAATCTCCATTATTAATTTAAAATTATGACATGTGTGACCTAAGAACTAAAAAGAATGAAGCTAATGGAAAATGGGAGAAGATTAGTGTCAGACTAAACATTTACTTTTGCAAGAACATATAGAAAAACAAGAAATGGATATTGACAATAATATAAAAATATAACAAAACTTTAAAAGTCTTTAACCAGTCAAGTCAAAACTCAAAAAGGTCATATTGATAAAATTGATATGCAATAATAAAAGTTCAACATCAAGTAAATTACCTAGTGTATTGCTTTATAGGTACAATGTGGATGATACATTTCATGTTCGCTCAATTAATATAATGCACGAAACATATTCAAAATGTATTAACTCATCTTTTCTTTCTTCAATTATTTGGTATATAAAACTTACTCAGTGAAGCATTTGAGAGCATGGTTTATACATGAAAATTTTGCGGGACTCTACGAGATGAGCCTAATCTTTTAGGGTTTTTTGGAGGTTACACTACCCTAAACCCTATCTTGGAGGCTACTCTATAGTCTACCCTAAATTTTAAATTACAGAATAACATATTTCCTTAAAAAGATATCTCTAATATCCCACAACATCATGAAATATTCACAAATAGATTATTTTATGTTCGAGGAATATGCTATTAGCAATTCTCGAATTACAGAGAAAACCAAGAAAGAAGAATTAAAGAAGAAATAGAATTGCACCCATGGAAGAATCTACGTAGAAGCTTGGAGGTGGCATGGCACACGGACGGCTCGTATGAAGCTTTGCATATATTACTACTATATATAAGTATGCCCAAGCACACAACTCTTGGTCGTCAAGCTAGCTTGCCGATCAAGAGGAAATTTTGGAATATAAAAATATAGGTTCTTTGATTGTGGTGTATCAGATGTTATAGTGGCATATTTTTTCTCTGTTGGACAAAAAAGATCAAAGGATATTATTTATTTACTGATCTGTCTTATTAAATAAAGTACTATTTTTTGATATTAGGGACCCAACCCCATACTGATATTAATTGAGCTACACGTATAATACCCCGTACTTCTACCTAGCTTAAAATCATTCCAAAAATGTTAAAGGCTTAATTTAAAAGATGAATCCACTTTTATACATGTAGAATTTTCTAGATTTTAACTTTTTGCTGTGTGAGAAATTGAATAAGCTTTTCATCGATACCAAATTCGCCCAAATTCGATACCCGAATGAAGAGTTAGAGCCATTTTAGTAATGTAGTGTGCCACTTGAGCCATCAACACTGCGCCGAGCATGCCAAAATGGAAATTGTCAAATCCAGTGAGCCTCCGAGATTATAGCACATCGCACCAAAGCTCAAATTTAGAATTGTCCCTTTCCAGTGTCTCAGCGCGATACCACCACATCACAGTGAGCTTCCAGGTCCTATCCAGTATTGTAACATGATTTCATCGTGTTGTGTATGATGCAATTTCTTAGTAGTCTTTTTCTAGAGACACACGCGATAGCACTACGTCGTGCCAGGTCCCCAAATTGGATTTTTAGTTGCAAAAAATAAAAACTTTCTAAGGGCAATTGGGTCTTTTTTCATGACCCAAATCATCCTTTAACCACGAAATTATGCCCTTAAAATCCTATTATACCGTTTTTCCTCACTTTTTCTCAAGAACAAAATCCTTCTCTCTTAAGAGGCAAAACCCCTAACTTAAGAAATCAAGGCCAATTCCAAGAATCTCTCAAAGAACCTTAAGAACTTAGATTCCGAGGTATGCCAAGTATTGATTCATGGGTTCTCTTTCACCTATAAAGCTCAAGAATCTCTTTTCTAAATCTAAGGATTTTGTATTTATGAATGTTCATGATTTAGTTGAATTGAGATTCATGTTCATGTTGTTTTTGGGTTTTGATTCATGTTTTAAATTTCATGTTCCAATGATTGTTCTTAGTATGTGATATGTTGCATAATATTCATGATAAACCCTTCAAATCTGCTAATTTAATTATGCAACCATGATAATTAGTTGCATTAATGATGGTATAACCAAAGTATGCTCCCCATGGTTTGATAAAATGCCTAGGTGAAGGAAAAAGTGCAACTATAGTATGTTAATTTGAAATCCCCATTCATGTACAAGTTAATGCAGGTCATGTGTTTGATGAAAAATCTTAGTCAATGAATTATTGATATATCTATATATCCATTGTTGTGATTTTGAACTTATGCCATGATTTAATATTTTGTTATCAAGTCCGAAAGGTATTTATACCCGACAATTTAGCTGTGTGCCTAGATCCAGTGTCAGTTTCATGATAATCTTAGACACGCCATGATCATTAGAATTTAGCCAGTTACATAATTCAGGAAAACTCAATAATCTCATGAACTTAGTCAGTTAACAGAATTCAGTAATATTCTGTCAGTCCACAGAACTTAGTAAACTCAGTCCAGTTTATCTCAGTATAATCAGTTCAGTGTCTATTCAGTTGGGAGTAGGATTTAGCACAAAGTGAACCCAAGGATGAGGACACATGCTAATAGTAGAGGGTGTAACTCCTTAGAAGCAATCCTTGCATTCCAGAACTATATAGCCAGCATAGCTTAAGACATCAACACTGACAGTTGAGGGTTGATGAGGTGGATTAACACTGCCAGATGAGGGTCCTATCGTTCTCCTTTGGGGACACTGCCAGATGAGGGTCACTCACAACTTGTCTTTACCAGTGGTACGGTATTGAGACCCTTCTAATTGGGGTTATAGATTGGACCCCAACGCATCTATAACAGCTTATTAGGGGCATGTCGGTTAGATCACTACCTCCCACAGTCTCAGTCTCAGTCTCAGTAATAGAACTCAGATAGTTCTACAGATTTTAGGACTGTCAGATACAGTCACTCAACTTAGTATGGAACTATGCTAATTCCATCAGAATCAAGACTGTCAGCAACAGTCACCCAGTATCAGTTATATCAGTTATCAGTAATCCATGATATCAGTATATTCAGTGTTCAGAATCCCCATGTTTCAGTTGCAGTTATGTTTTCATGCATGTATCCTTACGCAGTTATGTTCATGTTCATGTTCATGTTATCAGTCATTTATAGTTCATGCATATGAACTCGATGCATTCAGCCTACCCTACTTGCATATCAGTACATTCTTACATACTGACGCATACTTTTTTTTTATGCTATGGTGTTTTATACCATAGGTTCGGACGCTCAGGTTCTCAATCACACTTAACAGCTCAAGTTTCATTCAGCAACAGTAGATTAGCAGTGAGTCCTCATCATTCGAGGATGCTTTATCATTTCAGTATTCAGTACTTAGTTTATTTCAACAGTTGGAGTTAGTTGGGGACATATCCCATCAACTTCTTATTCAAACAATTAGAGGCTGATTCAGACTATAGCATGTTCATATAGGTATTTTAGTTATTTTGGTAGTGATGTACCATATATCCAGATGTTATGTTTTATCAGATTTTTGTACCTTATGTCCTTTCAGCCTTTTATTCCGTATTTATACAGTATATTATGCAGTGCTCAGTTACAGATATCAGTCATGGGTTAGGTTGTAGTCCTTCGGGGTCATGAGCATCGAATGACATTTCGAGTACCAGATTCGGGGTGTTACAATGTGCCTTATACATTTTTAGTAGTAGCTAAAGTATGGTCCTCCCTTGGGTTTCTATGGCATGGTCCTCACCTGCCATTTATTACTTTCTCCGATCTTAAATAAATGGTGTCTTAATGTTTTCATTTTAGTATTTTTAAATAAAGTTAGATAATCAAGAAGAAATTAATGATTTTATAATAGTTTTACCTTCTTTAAATATAATGAGGTTTTTCATAATCAATTAACTACTCTACTAAAGAGCTATATTCTTTTAAGGTACTTATTAAGCGTAAGGTAGTAAAATAATTTTGTCTTCTAGAACTTAATTATTTTTTAAGGACTGTGTTTAAATTAAAAATACCACGTATTTAGAAAAGTACAATTTTTAATATTAAAAAAAAAGTAAATAAGTATTATATTATCAAAAACAATTTCCCAATGTATTATTACCTCTCTCCACCATCTCCTTTTATTCTGTTATATATTAAAAAATTACGTAAAAGTATTATAAATCACAATAACTAATTACTTAACATATTTAAAAAATTATATAAAGAATTTGTTTTACTCTTGAAATTTTATTTATACTACATAGATTGGAATTATGAGTAGCTTACATAAAAAATATTAAAATTACAATAATCGACAACTTAAAATATTAATTGAGACAAAGAAAATAACATGTATTAGGTCGTCCTGGCACGGGCTCCCAATACCTTATATTATTATATATATAAGTGTCATGAAGCACGCACCCTCCGGTATCCTTCCTGCTTCTTCACCTGCTTCAATCTATGATTTTACTATATCACCCCTAATTAATTGTTATAAATTATTAATATATTAAAAAATTAATGTTATTTAATAAAAAAAAGTAAATAACTATTTATGACATCTCTACTTCAGCTGCTTCAACCCGTAATTTTAGTATATTGCCCCTAATTAATTATTATAAATGATTTAAACATTCAAAATTTAATAGTATTTAATAAAAAATAAATAATCATTTATGATATGTTTACTTCAGCTATTTCAACCCGTGATTTTGATATATCACCCCTAATTAATTATTATAAGTCATTAACATATTAAAAATTAATAATACATAATTAAAAATAAAAATAAACATTTACGACATGTCTTTTTCAGTTGCTTCTACCCATGATTTTAGTATATCATCCCTAATTAATTATTATAGGTCATTTAATTATTAAAAAATTAATAATATTTAGTAAAAAAAATAAAAATAGAGATTTATGATATGTCTGTTTTAGCTATTTAAATCGTTATTTTCTATATCACCCTAATTAATTATTAGGTCATTTAAGTATTAAAAAATAATAATATTTAATAAGAAAATTAAATAGACATAAAATGATAAATTAACTCTTGATGTTTTATATTAACTTGACCTCTTATAACGGACCCACTTAATTTTTTCACAAGTATTTTTTTATAGAAATTTTGTTACATCATTTGTAATTAGTTATTGTGAGTCATTTAAGATATGTCTGCTTCGGTACTTCAATCGTAATATTTGATTGACTGTCGAAGTTATATTGGTTTCACTTAAATATGAATAGAAGAAAAAGTATTATAAATCACAATAATTAAAAACTTAAAATTATTTTTAAAATATAATTGACTATCAACACAACAAAAGTTTGGATAAGGAGAGAGTATTATAAATTACAATAGCTAATGGCTTAAAATAACAAATTACAATGCTGAAAAAGTATTATAAATTACAATAGCTAACAACTTAAAATATCTAAAAAAATATATTAAAAATATAATTGATTATCTAAATTTTATCTATGACACATAAATTGAAACCAAATAAATACGTAAAAAAATACAATAAATTACAATGATTAATAATTTAAAAAATTTAAAAGATATAAAATATTTGACAGACTCTCGAAATTATACCAGTGTCACTTAAATTGGAACGAAAGAAAAAATATTATAAATGACAATTATTAAAAACTTAAATTATTTTAAATATATAATTGACTATGAAGACCATAAAATTTTGGATAAGGAGAGTAACATATATTAATTGCAAATTACATGAAAAGTATTATAAATTATAATAGTTAATAATTTAAAATATCTTAAAAACTATTATATATTTTTAAAAAATACGTAAAAATATTATAAATTGCAATGATTAACAAATTAAAAAACTTAAAAGATGTAATATAAACGTTTGACTGTCGAAATTATATCAATACCACTTAAATTAAAATTGAAGAAAAAATATTATAAATCTCAATAATTAAAAATTTAAATTATTTTTAAAATATAATTGACTATCAATACCACAAAAGTTTGAATAGGGAGAGTAATATATGTTATTTGAAACTTACATAAAAATTATTACTATAAATTATAATAGTTAACAACTTAAATATCAAAAAATATATTAAAATATGATTAATTATCTAAATTCTATTTGTATCATATAAATTAAAATAAAAATATATATAATTGGGTCCATGCTAGCACGGGCAATGGACATCTAATATGTGTATATAAGCTAGAAATATAATAAGTACTACACGTGGCACCAGAAGAAGCAATTTGACGTATGGTGACATTGGCAAAGTCTAGAACATATCGCCCAGGTGTCTGCGGTTTGAACCCCAAGAACGTCTTTTTCCTTTTCTTTCTTTATTTCTTCTTTATTTGTTGTCTATCGAAAACAGCCTTGCTACTTCTCGGGAAGTAGTTGTGTGGACTGCGTACATCTTACCCTCCCCAGACCCTACTATGTGGGAATACACTGGATTTGTTGTTGTATTTCCTCTTTATTTGTTATTGTATTTTTTTTAATTAATTCAAATAATGGAGGAGGGGAAGGGAGGAGGGGTACTAAATAAATTCTTATTTTTTAACTTCTTTTTTGATTAAGTATAATTTCTCGATAGTCGATACATGCGTATTTCATGACAAGAATTTCTAAAAATTAAATGTTTAGTAAATATTAATTAAAATATATTTGAATATTAAATTAAAAATTATGAATTTTTTTTAAATTTTACAAATGATAGATAATATTATGCTAGAGTTTTTAAAATTTAAATATTACTTTGATCTTTTACCAATGTTTGTGGTAATTGAAGATAACTTGCTTGAAGCTACATTTTGTTCTTTCTCAACTATATATTTAGAACAACACATAAAGATAATGAAATATGAATATCTTTTTAGATCAATATTAGACGGTATATACAAGATTTAATTTTTATGTGATTTATTTTTTCTTCTCAAAGTTTTTTAGAGAATAAGGCCTCTTATTTCTAACAAAAAAATAAAAGTAAAAAAAGGTTGTTTAGATATTTTTAATCTCAGAATATCTAAAAGAAAATGTAACTAAACATGCCTATTTGATCTATTTGTTTATATAAATAGGAAAAAACTCTGAATTGAAAAAACCAACCCATTTATGCTATTTAGACTGTGTGGCACTCAAAACCTCTAAATTCTAAATCCGTCTCTGAGTGTACCCATATTCTTTATCAATTAAATTCATGTTTCTTCATATTTTATTTGTAATTGCAATTTACTTTTTGTCACTCTAAAATTTATTGCAAACAAACAAATTGACATGCCTAGTGGGATCAAAGCTTCCCTTCATCTCTTTTCTTACTGATGTATTATAGAAATATATCACTTTCGATATTTATTATGAGGAAAATATGCAAGTTTCTGAGGTTGTTTTATTAGATATGATGTATTTAGGGTATGTTTTATAGAAAATCATGTTTTGGGTGCTAAGTTCGTGAAAAAGATGAACAAAGATGTTTTTGGCTACTTATTGGAGCAATTATGGATGTTCGGGACACTTTTTGGCTTGTTCGAGAATTGAAAAAGAGCTGAAAAAATGACTCCCAACACTTACTAAGTCAACATATAGACCGCAAGTAGGACATGTGGACCGAGATGGACAAAGCAAGTGCCAGAAGTCTAAAATCCCGAGAGCTGACTTGCAGGATTTTTGGTCTTGGCACTTACGCCCGCCACTTGCACCCATCCTACTGACTGCAAGTACCACCTAAGCCCAGGGTTAGGGCATAAGTGCAGATCATAAGTGGCCACCAACCCTGTTTTCTCCTATTTTGTTCGGGCTTTGATTTTAGCATTTCCCCATGTACTATAAATACCCTCTATGTGTTTTTAGTAGGATTTACACGCTTTTGATATTCACAAATATATTTTTATTCCAAGATTAGATTTTGATCTTAGGATTCTCTCGTATTGACATTGGTTGATTAATTCAATTAGGGTTTTGAGTTTTCTACTTCTTCTTATTATGATTCCATCTTATGCTTTCAATCATGAATATTGTTGATTACTTCACAAGCCTAAGAGGCTAAAACCCCTTAGCTAGGGTTGTAGGAACCCTAGCAGATTGACGAAGTAGGGAAAGTGCTATTTTTATTCTAAACTGATACCCAAGCATGGATTGAATTATATTCACTTTAATAGTTATTCTAGTGGTTTCAAACATTAGGATTCCGCCTAGATTATTGCTACTTACTCCAAAAGATTAGTAGTGACTAGGAAAAGATACTGACAATAGTAATTTGGAGTTTACCTGCCGATCCACGCTTTGAGGTTTTATCTACGTAATATGGTTAGATTTCATCTAATAACTAGAGACTCAAAAGGTAATAGTTAACTGGGATCAAGATAAGGGTTAGTAAAGTGACATCCTGAGACTCAAAGGAAAAGAGTGAGATCCTTCTACTCATCCAAAAGACTGTAGAGGGTACATAACTTATTGATTCTATATGCAAGGTATCAAGTTGGTTCAACATAGCACGATAAGCCTATAGAGTTAAGAAGCCAGGGGGAACACAATTCTAGTATTCACTTACGACTGATTACAATTGAAGTTGATATTCGCTACTTGTTCGATATTGATAGTCAAAACCCTCATATATTTTTCCAGTTCCGTTCGTTGGTTACAACAAACAAGAGCCACGATTTCACGTATTTCCTTGGAATTCGACCCCAACCTTTATTAGGTTACTATATTTGGCAACGACCGTATTAGCTTTTGAGAGGAGGTGTATCTTGGACATTACCAAATTTTGGCATCATTTTTGGAGAATACGGTGTTGATTTGTGAATTGAAGTAGTTGCAATTTTTGGGATTTTTTTTGTTCTTAGTTAGGTATATGCCAATGTATGCCTAGCATATGGAGTAAAGACAATCCCTTACTTCCACTGAATCCAAATCCAGAGAGGATCCTACAAACACCTAGTAGGATGACAAAGCCAAAGAAATACAATCTTCTTGAAGGAGTTCGTGATGATGTGCCTCCTCCTCCCGAAGGAGTTTGGGATATTATTGACCAGCAGATGGAGGTACTGTAACCACAAGCTAATAACCATGGGAGGGAATAAAAATCACAGTGCTTAGCTTGGGAGACAGAGCTATCTGTGAATCAACCTGAAGTAGAGCACCAAGCAGTACTTGGTGGAAACTAGAATAGGGTTTGAGGTGGCCGAGCCCATGTGATCCCAGCATACCAGTACTTGTAACCATATGAGAATAATGAAGAGGATCTGGGGAATATTGAACCAATAAAGACTGATGCCATTATTCATCTTCTTTTAACCCTAGGCATTAAGTTTAATATATCGAGTACTATGATCCAACTATTATACATGAAAGGTGTGTTTGAGGAGTTTCCTACAAATAACGCAAACATACATCTATTCTATTCTACTAGAATTTATACTTCATATACATATTCAAGGGTGAAATAGGAGGCTCTTAAATTGAGTTTGTTCCCTTTCTCGCTTACAGAAGAAGCATCTTTATGGTTAGGGGAACTTCCAAGAGGATCTATCACTACATAGAATGAGTTGTGTAGATAATTATTGAATTGATTCCTTCCACTATTCAAGATGTTGCATCTTAAGGATAAGATCTATAATTTTAGGTAGTTGCAGTCTAAGCTATGTATGAGGCTTGGTTTAGGTTCAATAAAAAGTTGAGTATGGTTACGGTTACCAACCATCGAATTTCATGGAAGAACTTATTGGAGTTAATCTATAAAGTGTTGACCATCAGTTCCAGAGCCATGGTAGATATTATCTCTGGAGGAGCTTTTATGAGATTACGTAGAAAGTAGCTTCTGCTATTCTAGACCGAATCTCTCTCACTAACCGAGGGTGGCAAACTCGAAAGGCAGAGAAGGCATCTGGCACTTATGCTATTGGAGCTACTGGTGACCAAAGAGTAGCTGATAATTCCATAGAGAAAGAGATTGTGCTACTAAGGACTGATCTTGGGTGACTGGCAAAATAGTTTATGACCATGAATTCTAAAAAAGTTTATATAGTAGGAGCAAAGGGTGCAGCTTTCAAAGCTTATGAGTCTGTATTAGAAGGATAGGCTAGGTATTTAGATTATTAGTTGGAGGGTTTTCGAGCATAAGGGCAAGGAAACCAAGGTCAAAACTACTATGATGACATATATAAAGACCACAGTAGGGATAGAAAAGGTGACTAGAGACAGAGAAATAATTATAAGGGGAAGGGAGACCGGTACATTTTGCCTTGCAGACGGGATATGAAATCAAGAATGGAAGAAATGTTGACCAAACTGATGAAGGGTCAAGAAAATCAAGAACAACGTTAAAGAGATTAAGGTTGACATTTCAGGGTTGACCCAGAAGGTGGAGTCTCATGACACTGGTATCAAGCAGTTGGAGCACCAGTTTGGGAAAATGTCTACTGTGATCAAACAAAAATACCATGTTACTATTCTGAGTGAAAAAATTTAGAGTCCACCAGCTATAATTCATTATTAAGATATCATCACTAATGGTGGTGCCTCTAATGATGATCCATCTATGCCTACCATTGAAGATTTGAAGATTGATAGCATTGATGAGTGGTGATTTTACTACTCACTTGCACTCAACATTCGTACACATTACCTTATTTTGGATGAATAAATAAGACATATTTGTATTTAAATGTACTAATATCCACTTTTTGTAGGCATAGAGTTGAAGGAATGAAAGATATGGAATTGAGCTTAAAATAATAAAAAAGGGAGCAAGAAAGTGCAGCTGAAGACCTGGAACAGAAGGGCCTCAGTTACCGCGGTCACGGTCTACTAACCGCGATTGCAACAGTCAAAGATGGTCAGTCAACTATGGTCGCATGAGTCTGTCTTGGTCGCAGCCAAGCTGGTGCGATCGCGGCTCAATGAAAATATTCAGCCCAAGGGAAAAATTGAAAATGCACGTGGCTGATCCCAATTTTGACAAAAAGACTCTAACCCTAGCCTCACGTATCATATTCTATCTTCCCCCATTTTTAGGTTTTATCTCTTGACTCCATAGCCTCTATTATTTTAGAAGAAAATATTATGTAAATTTTGGGTGAAGAATACATTAGAGACTTTCGAAGTGAAAGATTTTCTCACTACCATTGTGATATTTTAGGAGAGCTAAGTTTGAAGTAATATTCAATTAAATATTTGATAATTCATTTCAATGGAGATTATGGGTATATCTATGCTTATTTATCTTATGTGTAGCTAAATCTCCCTCTTGGGGTTATGTATGAATAAGGGTTAAAGTGTGTATGGGTTGTTATTATTAGCATCTATTTGGTAATTCATGTTTATGGATTTTATCATTGCTATGCTAATTTGGTTAGGATTTGATGGGTGAAAGCCCTAAATACCCACATAGGTTTGATGAGTGAAAGCTCCAAGCTCTAGACGCTCAAGGCCATCTTTGAAAGAAGGGTTTTGGGTGAAGTGTAGGAATCCATATCATCCTTGGAAGAGGGATGTGGAAACCAAATCAATGATAGACAATTATGTGTGTAGTTTACTAAATTTTTACTATCTTAAACATAAGGGTGAATATGAGGTTGACTATGCCATGGGTATCATCCTAGAAATAGGGATGCCTAGATTGAGGTTGTGGTTACAAGTTGTTGAACACACTTATTAGGTATTCAAAAGAATCAATAGGTGAAAGTTTGGTGTTTTGTTGAAAGACTAGCATCAAAATCCATAACCAAACCCACCCACATTTGTCTTACTAAATTGATGTTGATTGCTAAGACCCACATATCACTCCCTTAGTAATGCATAATCCTAAGATTCATGCATAATTGTTAAGCTTTAATTATTCGTAGTCCCAAATTTATACTAGAAAAACCAAAAAAGAAACATTAGTGTAGGTATTTATCTCCCCCATTTTATCTTTTTGTACCATTTTTTTAAATTTAATGTGTATCTATCATTATGAATTAATTTGATTGCCACTCACATTGTTCCTCGTAGATTTGACCCCGACTCCAAAGTTGGGTATATATTGACGACGACCTCCTTGTACTTAATTTGATGTGTAAGTTGAGCGTTATAAAAACGATTGTTGCTAGGGAACAATTTGGCAAATTAATTTAGTTTCGAATTTTAGTTACTTGCTTGAATTCAAGCTTGTATATATGTGTTTTTTATTCTCTTTATGGGTAGATTTAATTTTAGTTTTACTTTTCACTATGGAATCTTCCACCAAGTATGAGTAGGATAGTTTGAAGTCATATCTTGACAACCCATGTTCTTATTATGATGGACCACACTTCAAGAGAAATTGTAACTATGCTCCTCGAAGAGAGATAGAATCACTATCTCGAACCTATAGAGAGTATGGTTGTCCTTTGTGTGGTAGTCAAAATGGAAATTGGGATGATTATCCAAATGTCCCTCCTCATATTATACTAATCAAATTTCTAGTTCTTCTTATGATATTAATAGGTCTTATGATGAGAAGAAGGAAGAGAAATACATCGAGTCCAATAGTTATGACCCAAGGTTATCAGCTAGTTTGGATCAGGTAGATGCAATGGGGGAGAATATAGAATACATGCATCAAGAATGGACAAGTGTCAAGAAGGAGGTAATGGGAAAAGAAGAAAAGCTTAAAATAATTCTTAACATACCCATCCCCTGAGAAGAGGTTTGTCAAGGAGAGAAACTAAGCTATGATGAGAAGCTTGGTAGTGAAGACTCCTCGGTGACTTCCTAATTATCCAACTCATATGAGAAAGAAGAAGCCAAAATAAAAGAAATGATACTAGAGTCAAGAGAAGAATTAAAGCAAATCTCTTATAATGACTCTAGTTCATTTAGGGGTGAAGATACAGAAGAGGCTAACCCGAAATTAGGTATTAGACGTCGTTCAACCCACTTTTCAACATTATGCTTCAAGGATGTGATGAGGATCCATACCTTTTGAACAAATGGGGGATTATGGGATAACGGAGTCCGACTCTTATATTTGGAGTTTGACATTCCAAGGGAGCACATAGAACCCCATTTATCAAAGGCTAAGGAGTTCAATTTCTGATGTACAAGGAATGACCTATTGATGTACTCACGTTTATCCAAGGAACCAAATCAAAAATCTGATGTAAAGTTGGGTAAAAGGTTCAAGTCTTCAAAATGGTGAGATAAAAGCTTGCTTACCATGCCCTCACATTTTCCAAGTTTTATCTTGGAAAATTCGAATCTTTTGTCCCTCTGCCGCTCATTTCATATTGAATGAAAGCTGGGATGGAGATTCAAATTTTCTAAGTGAAAACATAAAAGAAAGAAGTAGAGACGTCGCACCACGATATTAAACTAAGCGCTAGATGGGAAGCAACCTATCACGCCATAAAAAATGGAACGTATCCTTTTTAATTGAGCATGCTAGAGTAGATTTCGACTTTGTTTTTGCACATGCATAATCTATAAAATATGGTGCTATAAGGCAATTCAATCGAATTTGAAAAGGAAAAGTGTGAAATTGGCAAGTTTGGACTGAGTCGAAAAGGCAGGAACCACGGTTGTCTGGTCTTAATTACCGCGAATGCAGTTCGTTCCTCCACGATCGTAGAGATTGCATGACCACGATCGTGGAACTATGACCGCGACACGGTCTAATCAATTTAAAAAACCATTCAAATGCAATTTCCCCCATGCATTTCTTCCAATTTTTCTATCAAAATACTTTCAAATTTGTGGATTTGCATTGTATTTTCAAGTATCAACTCACCCCGTGCATCCTCTAATTTGGTAAGTTGTCTCAATTTCTTTGGTTTTATTATAATCACATGCTTAGAACCTGCAGTGTATAAAATGGCCTAAATTAGTATTTTCAATTGCTAAATACATGCCTAGTTGAAATTTTTACTGTGGTTGGCTGTTATAGTAGGTGCACACACTAATGAAGAAGTCTTGAATACCCAAATTTAAGCTTTAAAAGGTTGAAATAATCGTGTACTTCATGTGTTCGATTGAATGCCTCAATGAGTTTAGTTTGAATTCTTTCAAGTTTATGGGCCACAATCACACATTCTAGGCTTTAGTTAAGTGTTTATAATGTTGTCTTGCCTAGTTGAAACAAAGAATTGGGGTTATAATCTCATATTGAGCACAGCGCAGAAGCTACCAATTTTGGTCCCAGGTACCGTGATCATATCATGGCAGTCGCGGTCAACACTCCGCTATCTCCATACCTGAGGGTAAATTTCGGAAGACATCAAAATTTTGCACATCCTTAGCTACCCCCAGAACATACCATAACTCTACCACATGAGCTTATCTATTTAATTTAGCATGGTTTTGATATGATAATACTAATGTTGTCCTAAGTTGAATTATTTATAGTTTTTCAACCTCAAAGATGGAGGGATTTGACAACACCAAATTCATGACCCCAAAATGTCAGAACCTCTACAATATGGATCTTCACAGGACTAAATTACTCCCTAAAAGGGGTGTTAGCTTGGATAAAGTAGAGGAAATGTTCCCAAGCTTTCATTTTAGACTCACTCAAACAGGGTCACTATACTTTGCCTCAAAACCCTGTGTTGCTAATGAGTATTGGGTGCATAAATTCTATGATAACTTAAGCGTACTTTCTTTCATAAACTAAGTGATGATGATTTAGGGAAAGCAAGTGAACTTTGGGAAAGATCGTATCAACGAGGTGCATGGACTCCCAAATATTTCCATGCAAAATTTTGCGTTCCAGGGACCTGATGGCAAATATTTTATTTACTGGCAAAGATGTTCCCTGGGCCACTACCAAGAGAGATATTCTGATGAATAACTTCACAGCTGAGGCTAAACTTTGGCTGAATATTATCTATAGATGAGAATCAACATTCATTTTTATAACTATTATTATAGACTTGTGAGCTTAGATGGTGACCTATCTTCTCTCTGGCATTGCCCTAAATATGGGTGAGATTGTGCATTCAAAATGGAGGTATATCAAAAATCATGGAGGTATCCATCTTATCATCCCTTCACTTATCATAGAGTATGCAGGAGGGCACAAGCGGAAGAGTATGCTATAGATACCTAGGTGCTCCCATGCCCCCGCATCTTCCAACTCAAATTTAGAGGTGAGGGCACCCCAAGCCAGACCAAGAAGAGGAAGGTGAACTTTGGCAAATTGACCCAAGAGGATACGGACTCTTGTAGGCCTTTATCAGTCAACCCCCTTGATGACATATCAGGTTAGATACAGGTTATTAGAGAGCTACTGTCTAAACTACCTTAGGGTCTGGGAGAGTCTTTCACCGCTTATCACTCATACATAGATCAGTTAGACTATGAGAGATACACGGAGGAGTAGAAGAAGTAGATAGCCACTATTGCTCATTTGGAGAGAGCTTATTCAGCCTTGGCTGTATCATACAGAGACCTCAAGGAATCACATAAGAAAATGGTTAAGAGAGAGAAGAAGTAAGATAAATTCTTTAAGAAGCTTTGGAAGGAGGTGAAGGGTATATTCAAGGTGCTCAAGCCCAACCATTGACTACCTTCACCTAGGATGGACAGTGAGCATGAGGTCCCTACTGATTGGTCTGCGGATGATGCTGGGGATGATGGTGTAGAGTCAGTGGGAGAGGATGGCTCTTGATACATCTTCAAGGAGACCCCTACTACTCTTGTTTGTTTGCACATGTAGTGGGGACAATGCATTCTGGATGCGCCTAAATTTGTGTTATTTTGATGATGCGTGACTAGATATTTCTCTTTATATTATTAATTGTTTTGGGATAATGCCTTGGTATTGTATTAACTTTGTTTTTGAAATGCTACATTTTACGCACCCGGTTGGTGTCTACATTTTATGGATTATCATGTTTTTATTCTAGTTCTAGTTTTTCTCTTAACTCTAGCCTTGTTTTTTATTTTGATGATACAAAACTAACTTTTCCCCATGATGGATTGGGTGACGACATTCTTAAGGGTAAAGCATTGTGTTTAGGATTTGAGGCATAGGTGCAGGGAAAGTTTGAGTACCCATAGCATAAATGTCAAAAATGTAAGGAAAATCTGAGTACCTATGGCATTGTATGTTATAAAGTTAGGGTCAATTTATACACCACTTGCAAAGTCTGAGTAGCCATATGGTTAGGTTTGCCCATTTGGAGCCTAAATGTAAGACTACGGCTTTGGTTGTAGCCATAGTTTAGCAAATTGTGCGAGATGCAAATGCAAAGCAAGAAACCCCGTCCATCCAAAAGTTTTGAAAAAAATCAAGGGTATGGACGTGAGCAATGTTATAACAAAACTTTTTTTTATTTATGGCTCCGCAAATTTTTGTCTTGTGAATATTGATAAATACTCCACTTGTGTCTCTAGCGAGAGGAACATTTGAACCCCCTTTGCATGCCATGTGTAGTGAGCCATTAGCTTTCATCTCTTGTGTACTTGTGTTATCTAGAACTTCCTCGATAGTCTTTCAATACTAATTTTGATTGTATGTGTTAAGAGGAATGATCTTAGGCCACCTTTGTAATTTTGGAACCCACTCTTGCCTAAAATCCTATCCATGAATAATTGCAATCCCTAGTTACCCATTTTGAGCCTTTGGACCTTTCGTAGGAAAACTCATTACAAGTCGTGCTCCATTTTCTTATCCCTCTTATGAACCATAACCTCCTTGAATTTAAAAATGCAACATGAGGCTTAAAGCCTAAGTTTGGGATGGTGAAAGTTGATGGAAGGAAGATTGGAGCCACGAAGTGTTAGTGAAATGCCTTATGTACCTAAATAATGAAAATAAATAAATAGAAAAGGAATGAGTTCATCAAAGAATTGAATTACATGAAAGTTGCAAAAAAAGGAATTAAAAGAAAAGTGGTGAACTATGGAATCAAAAAATAGGCATACGAAAAGTAAGAAAATAAGGAAAAGTGACTCTTAGTCGAACAAAGAGGATTTTTAAGTGTGATGTAGATGTTCAATAAGGGTTGTATCCATGTTGCTCCTAAATGATATCCTACCCTAACCTGAACCTACATTACAAGCTTAGAAAGTTCTTTGAGATCTCTGACTATTTACTTTCTTCATAGTGATGATTGAAAATAGGGGCAAGCCAATGGTATGACACTTGTTGCATGGAGATTTATTTTGTGAGGGAGAGAGTTGTCCACTTAAAATTCTTTATTGCATATTTTGTAGCTTGGTGTAAGGAATTCTTTTTCTTATGAGGTTCGCATGTGAAACAAGTTGAGGTGGGTGATTTTTTCACCGTTCGGTAATGAAGCAAATAGATATAGCTTAGTTGTGGTCAAAATAGAGTCACTTCTATAGTATTAGTTTTTGTTTTTTGGTTGCTCTTTGAAGTCCTATGTAGCCTTGATTATAGGAATTTTATAGTGATATGTGTAGTGAAATTTGCTTAGCCCATTTACAATGAGCTACTGGTGGTAATGACTAAGGTTAAAGTCATTATGATCTGTAAGTCATGAAGTTTGGGCATAAAAGATTGTGTCTCATGGTAAGAGGTAGTATTGGTTGAGGACAAGCAATAGCTTTAAGTTGGAGGTATTGATGAGTGGTGATTTTACCACTCACTCACACTCAACATTCGTACATATTATTTTGTTTTGGATGATTAAATAAGACATATTTGTATTTAAATGTACTAATATCTACTTTTTCAGGCATAGAGTTGAAGGAATGGAAAGATGTGGAATGGACCTCAAAATGATTAAAAAGGGAGCAAGAAAGTGCAGCTGAAGACCTGGAACAGAAGGTCCTCAGTTACCGCGGTTGTGGTTTGCTGACCACGATCACAGCATTCAAAGATGGTCAGTCAACCACGGTCGTGTAAGTCTATCGCGATCACAGTAGCCGTGGTCACAGCCAAGCTGGTGCGATCGTGGCTCAGCAAAAATATTCTGTCCAAGGGCAAAACTGGAAATGCGTGGTAGATCCTAATTTTGACAAAAAGACTCAAGCCCTAACCTCATGTATCATATTTCGTCTTCCCTAATTTTTAGTTTTTACCTCTTGACTCCATAGCCTCCATTTTTGGAGAAGAAAATATTGTGTAAATTTTGGGTGAAGAATACATTGGAGACTTTCTAAGTGAAAGATTTGCTCACTACCATTGTGATATTGTGGGAGAGCTAAGTTTGAAGTAATATTCTCTTAAATCTTCGACAATTCATTTCAATGGAGATTATGGGTACATCTATTCTTATTTATCTTATGTGTAGCTAAATCTCCCTCTTGGGGTTATGTATGAATAGGGGTTAAAGTGTGTGTGGGTTGTTATTGTTATCATCGATTTGGTAATTCATGTTTATGGATTTTATCATTGCTACGCTAAGTTGGTTAGGATTTGATCAAAGAAAGCCCCAAATACTCGCATGGGTTTGATGAGTGACAGCTCCAACCTCTAGAAAGCTTAAGGCCATCTTTGAAAGAAGGGCTTTGGGTGAAGTGTAGGAATCCATATCTTCCTTGAAAGAGGGATGTGGAAACCAAAGCAATGATAGACAATTATGTGTGTAGTTTGCTAAATTTTTACTATCTTAGAAATAAGGGTGAATGTGAGGTTGACTATACCATGGGTATCATCCTAGAAATAGGGATGCCTAGATTAAGGTTGTGGTTACAGATTGTTGAATACACCTATTAGGTATTCGAAAGAATCAATGGGTGAAAGTTTGGTGTTATGTTGAAATACTAGCATCAAAATCCATAACCAAACCTACCCATATTTGTCTTACTAAATTGATATTGATTGCTAATTCCCACGTATCACTCCCTTAGTAATGCATAATCCCAAGATCCGTGCATAATTGTTAAACTCTAATTATTCGTAGCCCTAAATTTATACTAGAAAAAACAAAAAAAAAACATTAGTATAGGTATCTTTCTCCCGAATTTTATCTTTTTTTATCATTTGTTTGAATTTAACATGTATCTATCATTTCAAATTAATTTGATCACCACTCATATTATTCCTCGTGAATTCAACCCCGACTCCAAAGTTGGGTAAATATTTTGACGGAGATCGTCTTGCACATAATTTGATGTGTAAGTTAAGCATTATTAAGCACTAAGAGCGATGAGACATCTGAGGCAAAGTCTGAGAAGTCGACATAGGGTGATGATGATTTTGAGTATGATAGTGGTGAGGATTGGGTCGTCGAGACCAATGATCATGTGCACCCTTATAGTGCAACTCCTTTCTTACCATTAGTAAAAAAGAAAGAGGATCAGAGAGCTCTCACTATTTTGTGTTCTATTAGGCCTTACAATATCAAGCAGGCTTTATGTGACTTGGGATCAGGAGTAAATATGATACCACTAGTTGTGTACATGCTGTTGAGGATGGGGGAACTCAAACCTACGTCCATAAAACTATTCATGGATAAATTATCTATGAAGAAACCGATAGGTATTTTACGTTACATAGAAGTAAGGGTGGAATTCCTTATGTTCCCTGCTGATTTCATGGTTCTTGAGTATGAGGTGAATTGTCAATCCCTTATTATATTTGGTAGACCCTTCCTATCTACTGGTAGGATATTGATTGATATGGAATTAGGGGAGATCACCTTCAAATAGAATGATGAGCAAGTAGTGTTTGATGTGTTTATGAAAGTACAACAGCTAGACAATATGTGATTGGTGTATGTAATAGACACTATTGATGAGGATGTTGTTGCAGAGGCCAGCGTACCAAATGCACTAGGTGTTGCTGAGAGATGTGTGTCATACCAATTGGTAGACATTGAGATGCCGAATCTAGGACATATCAGAGTGGAGGTGGATAACTTACAAATAGAGGTGTGATCTCTCACTAAGAGCCACATATTAGCCATCCCTCTAGTTATATCCCTAATTATTCAGCCATCACCTTCGTGTAGTCCCAGACACTTTAATTTTTTCATGAAAGATGATATAGTTGTCCTCGTAGTTGGGACCAAGAGAGTCCGGGAGGGGGACCTACAGAATCCAGACAGGCCTTATGAGAAATCCCTAAAAAGGGCCACCTATGATTCAATGGAGACTACAGTTGTTGATAGGCAGAGTCATGCCAAGCTAGCTATGGATGCATCTTCTCATATTGCACCACTACTAACATCGCCCCCACCAGTGATATACCCCAATCTGGGAAAGATCATAATATAGACGCCTAGTGTATACCAGGTATGTTCTCACTTGCCTCTATTTTACTTTATTTTAGTGCATTGAGGATAGTGCATAATTTTTAGTTGGGGGTGGAACATACTATAGCTACCGCATTTTTTTACTGTGTTTCTTTTCCTGTCATCCATGGTATGGTTGTAGAACCTGCATGTCTAGGATAATTTGTGTCGTATTGTGATATGTTTTGTGTAATTAGGAGATTTTTAAGTATTTAGGGCAGTTATTATATTTTTATGGATTTTTGAGAAAATGACACCCCTCCAAAATCTGTGTTTTAGAACTATGTGAATGTATATATGTGTGAACATTGTGGATCTTGTTATGGAATTAAGATTAGGGACATGATAATCACTTGCTAACAATTTCATAAACTGTATAAGTAGTAGCTTGTAATATTGACTTTGTGCTATGTATATGTGAGATGCTACTTAGTTCTCTTTGTGTGTTAAATTCAGTACTTGTCTGGTTAGTCTTGCCTAGGTTGAAAGATAGGTTGTTAGGAAAGGATCATAGGTCATTTTTTTTATTTTTGTCCACTTTTAGCCTAAATGACATAGCATGTCTGAAATAGTATCCCTTGATTCTTGTTTTGAGTCTTACAACCTATTTTTCGTTGTTTTTACCTATCTACCTTTTCATTTGTGTTACAATGAACCTTTTTTGACCTTGAACCTCCTTGGATATTGCGCACCTCAATCCAGAAAAATGCCTAAGTTGAAGGTGGCTATCATAGGGGTGCATAGTGTAAAATGGGCATAGAGAAGGGTAAATATAAGAAAAAGTTAGTAAGGTTGGGTGAGGTAGAAAAATAAAAGAAAAAGAAAAAGAAAAAAGAAAAAAAAAGAAAAACTTTTGAAAAAAGTGAAAAAGAAAGAATAAAAGACCGCACCCAACTTGAATGTGCATTAAAATAAAAAGGGAGAAATAAGGGTGGAAATAAAGTGAAAAATTGGCTAGTAAGTGAGACCCCAATGTTAGTGTAGTTCCAAAGAGGCTTAGTCACTTGATATGTCCATATGTATCATACTATCCCCCAAGCCTACATTACAAGTCACGAAAATTCCTATAGTGATCCTAGCTTGACAGTTTGACTACTAAGGTAAATAAAATAAGGGCAAGCCTATGGTATTTGATGCACATTGATTGGAACTTCTCTGCTGACTGTGATGTCTCTTAACTGTCCCTGCATTGACATGCATTATTCCATATGAATGAGTGTGACATCTTTGTTGTTAGGGAACTTGAGTTATATTGCTAGCTATTTGCTTGTTTTGGATAGTGTAACTCTTACATATGCATAGTTTTCTGTTGTAATGTAATGCCATACCTTGATCCCATTGCGTCATATTGTTGTGCTTCATATTCATACACAGTTGGTTTTGAAAAATGAGATTGGAGGGGGTGTTGTGACTTGAACTTAAAGTGTTGATTGACTGCCTTGAATAGCTTAGAATCTCCTAGTTAAGGGTCGTGTTTAGTTTAGTTTTGTTGCCAATGGACATGCAAAAATTCTAAGTTGAGGGTGTTAATGTTCTATAGAAATACATTTTTAATGTTTAAAACGAGGAAAATATGCAAGTTTCTGAGGTTATTTTGTTATATATGATGCATTTTGGGTATGTTTTGCAGGAAATCATGTTTTGGATGCTAAGTTCATGGAAAATATGAAAAGGTGTTTTTGGCTACTTATTGAAGCAATTATGGATGTTCGGGACACTTTTTGGCTTGTTCGTGATCAAAGCATGTTCGGGAATTAAAGAAGAGACTAAGTCAATATGTGGACATCAAGTAGGACATGTGGACCACAAGTGGGCAAAGAAAGTGTCAAAAGTCCAAAATCTCGAGAGCTGACTGGCAAGATTTTTGGTCCTAGCACTTGTGTCCACTCTGCTGACCACAAGAGCCACCTGCACCCAGGGCCAGTGCACAAGTGCAGTGGCCACCGACCTTGTTTTCTCCTAATTTGTTTGGGCTTTGGTTTTAGGGTTTCCTCGTGTACTATAAATACCTTTTATGTATTTATAGTAGGATTTATACACTTTTGATATTCACAAACATATTTTGATTTCAAGATTAGATTTTGATCTTGGGATTCTCTTGTATTGACTTTGGTTGATTAATTTTGTTATGATTTTGGATTTTCTACTTCTTATTGTGATTTCATCTTATGCTTTCAATCGTGAATGTTGTTGATCACTTAACAAGGATGAGAGGCTAAAACTCCTTAGCTAGGGTTGTGGAAACCTTGGCGGATTGACGAAGTAGGGGAAGTGTTGTTGTTATTCTGAACTGATACCTACACATGCATTGTATTATCTTCACATTAATAATTATTCTAGCTGTTCCAAATATTAGGATCCCGGCTAAATTATTGCTACTTACTCCAAAAAAAGAGTTGTGACTAGGAAAAAATAATGGCAACATTAATTTGGAGTTTAGCTGTCAATCCAATCTTCTAGGTTTTATCTACGTATGATGGTTAGATATCGTTTAATAACTAGAGACTCAAAAGGTAATAGTTAACTGGGACCAAGATAAGGGTTAGTAAAGCGACATCCTGAGACTCAAAAGGTAAAGGATGAGATCCTTCTACTCGTCCAAAAGAATGTAGAAGGTACATAACTTATCGATTATGCATGCAAGGTATCGGGTTGGTTCAATATAACATGATAAGCCTACAAAGTTGAGAAGCCAAGGGGAGGAAAATCCTAGGGTTCACTTACGACTGCTTACAACCGAAGTTTATATTCTTTACTTGTTCGATATTTATAATCAAAACCCCCCATTTACTTTTCCAGTTCCGCCCACTAGTTACAACAACTGAGAGCCACGATTCCACGTATTCCCTTGGGATTTGACCCCAACCTTTGTTAGGTTACTATATTATACAGTGACCGTATCATCTTCTGAGAGGAGGTGTAGTTAGACGTCACCACTTACATATCAGATTTGCATTTCTAGAGTCACAAAACTGCAAAGATGGAAATTACTTCAAGCCTCATCTTTAAGTTTCATCAAGTCTACACTTCGACAAATCTTGAAAAAGGGAGAATTTGTAGAAATCAAAACTTTGCGGGACTCTTCAAGATAAGCGTAATCCTGTTAGTAGAGGTGTTCGTTGGTCAGTTCGATTTGATTTAATGTATTATCAATTCGATTTATTGATTTTTTATTTTTAAATATGCTAAACCAATTACAAAATTAATAATATATTTTTTATCGGTTTTTTGTTTATCGATTTTTAGTCCTTAATAATTTGATTTTTGATTTAACCGATAAGAAAATACTCATAAAATAGAAATTGTAACAACTAACATGAAAAGAAATTGAATCTTAGTTGCAGTCAAAATTCTACATGATGTGTTTTAATTCACTAGAATCTTCAAGCTTTAATTGAATGTTAGTTCAGGAAATTGAATGTGTTTTTGTTTATATATATATATATATATATTCTCACAAATCATATTTGCAAATCTGGAGTCACAAAACCGCAAATATGGAAGTTACCTCAAGCTTCATGTGTAAGTTTTATCAAGTTTACACTCCAACAAGCCTTGAAGTAGCTAGTATTTGTATACATCAAAACTTTGTGGGACTCTACAAGATAAACTTAATCCTGTTAGTGGGGGTGTTAATCAGTCTGTTCGGTCCAATTTTATGTATTATCCATTCGATTTAGCGATTTTTGAATCTGCCAAACCAATAACCAAATCAATAAGATCAATTTTTGATTTAATCGATAAGAAAAATACTCATATAATAGATATAGTAGCAACTAACATTGACACAATCCGAACCAGGTCCTAGTCATGTCAAGTGCCTCAAGATCAATAGGGACCGGAGACCACCCCCAATACCCAACCATAACTACCCTACACCTTAAATCGGATGAATTTCAAACATATATACATAACATACAAAAATGGAACAATCATATAGCAAATATAGCCAACCAGAATCAACCATAGTACCAATACCGATGCCAAGGCTGACACCAATTCCAACACCACCCATATCAACACATAGTAGTCACACAAAGCCTATATCCAAAAGTAAAATAGTATCCGGCAGGGAAATGCCCAAGACCATAGCCAAAACAAAAGTCTAAGAAATAACCAAAGAATGAAGACAAGACCATAACAAGAAATGGAACCTTCCGGAATATGGAAGCTCACCACGTTAATTCAACTCTAAGTTGTTCCAATTCGATCACTGAGCAGGAGGAGTAGTAAGGCCGGTTCCTGCATCACGTAGGGATATAACGCCCGAAGACGAGTTAGCAGGTGAACGCTAGCATGCACTCACGATAAGGGTTAAATAATTCCAACATTTTAAACCAAGTAAATAACCATATGCATTTATATCCATACATATATATGGATATAATACATGTCGGGAAAGGGAACCGGGTTTAGCATGCCTTTAAAATCATTAACCTGGGTATGTGTAGCTTAACCGTCCTAGAACCACCGACGGGCTATATGGGTCCAGTATTACCCCCTGAACGGGCCCTACTGTGTGTAGCCGCATGAACCGGAGATATCATAGGAGTAGGGGATTACCATATACCCTTCACCCTCTATGATTCATATATACAAGTATAAATTTACGAATTCTCGTGTACCCCACAAGTATATGGTCGCCATGACCAATCCTCATGTTGGCAAACATGAGTTTCTCATGTCCGTCCAATGGACTCACACGTTCATGGTTAGCTATCATAACCCACCATTATTACCCAATTAAAACCATTAACACACAACAAAATCACCAATTTCATAGATTATTAACCAAGTCTATAAGAAGTGGTATCGTCATACCGACTGTAGCTTGCAAGCAATGTCCTTAGCCAATCACTTAGGAGATTATCATGTACCCCGTAGGTTCCATTTTTAGACTTACTTGGGGGATTTTTGTGTACCCCACAAGGTTTTAAATCAAAGCCATGGCCACCAAGGCCTTACTATTTATCCATTAAAACCATTTAACCAATTTAGGATCTATTACCATATTATGCCATGCAAAGTTTTCAATGAAAGTCCAACTATGTAATAAAAACATTCTTATAGACATTTTATCAAACATGTTAAGGTCATATAGTTTCCAAAACCAAAACCAAGTACCAATTGACCTGACACGGCCCAAACCAGGGTCTTGTCGTAATGGGCATCCCAATTCCTATAAGGACTGGAGACCACCCCAATACCCAATCCAACCTCCAACATATACCCTGTGTGTCAGATGAATTTAGAACATATAACAAAATAGAGTAACTATCAACCCAAATACTTTGGGATAGGTCTATGACCATGGCCAACCCAAACAAGTGTAACCATCCAATTCCAACCAATAACCATAACTAAAACCAAAATAATAACCAATTCCATATCCATACCATAATAAAATTGAGCAATCACAAATAAAATAAAGTCACACGATATCAACCTCAATACCAATACTAATGCCAAGGCTGACACCACTGCCTACACATTCCATACTAACCTATAGTAGTCTCACAAATCCTCTATCTGCAATCTAAACAATATTCTGTCAGGACATGCCCCCGACCATGGCCAAAACCAATGTCCAAGACTAAACAGTGAAAACATAAAAAAAAAAAGAAGTAAAACTACAAATGGAGCCTTTCAAAGTATGGAAGCTCACCACGTCAAGTCAACACAAGTTGTTCTTGAAGTTCGATCACTGAGTAGGAGGTGTAGTATGACCAACACCTGCATCGCGTAGGGATATAGTGTCAAAGATGGTTAGCAGTTTAAGCGTTTATATGTAACTCAAGGATAAGGATAAAATAGTGCCAACAGTTCAAAACGAATCAATCAATGCATGTAACCAATGAATATATACATATATACTATGCCGGTATAGGGAACAAGCTTAACATGAACTTTGAATCATTAACCTAGGTTATGTAGCATGACCTTTATAGAACAAGGCACCTACGGTCTATATGGGCATAGTTCTCCCCTAGATGGAAGGGCCCCAATGGATATAACCGCACGAACTAGAGAATATTCAAATTCGTCTATGCCTATATGGGGACTCAAACCTCCCAGTATAATCAAGGTGACTTAAGCACCAATACATATAGTAAGGGGGACTCGAACCTCCCTTTTATATGTTTATTCGAGTGACTCGAACCACCCGATCTTAAGACACCGGCAACGGCTAGTGCAGTTTCCAGTATTAGTCCTTCAAACTCCACTTTTACAGCCTGTCTACACATCCCACTATAGAGCCCAATTTAAAAGCATCATTCCACATACACAACCATTAAGTCAATTACTTACAAAAGGCACTTCATTGGTATCATCATACCAATACCACTTATAAGCGTATAACATGCTATTACCATTATCAATCAACCATTCATTCATTAGACTTTGGAACTCGAACCCATCATCTAACAAAGACACTAGTTTAATTAAAAGTTAAGGACTCAAAATCATTGTCTAACAAAAACATAAATCAAGTTAATATTTAGGGACTCAAACCCATTTAACAATTTAAACCACTAAGGTTATTATTTAGATCATTACACGGATAACAAGGCCTTCAGAAAACCATTTACCAACTATTCATATTCCTTAGTTCAAAACATCATTAACATGTGACTAGTTTATTCTTTTAGGAATTTTCACAAACACTTTGAGGGCATACTATCACCAAGGCTAGGGTAACCCATTACCCATTTATTAAACCACAATTACCAAGAACCCACATGTATAAACCATCACCAAAACATGTATAAACACAAGTTAAACCAATAGTAAACAATACTCAATCATATGCAACAAAACCCTCAATTTTGGTTTTTTAAAACCACCATTTGAGAATCATAATCACACTTTAAAACATATCATATTTGAGAACTAACAATGAGGAAAGAGTCACATGCCTTAATCGAGAAGATTCACAAAACAATCTTGACTCTTAAGCCTCAAGATGAACACTTTTGAAGAACCCTAGCCCTAATCATCAATAGAGAGTTTGGAGAGTGTTTATGAAGTGTTTGATCTTTCAATAGCGAATTATGAGGGGCCGCAACATGTTTTAAAATGTGGGGACTTAAGGGTTTTGGGGTTTGAAATGTCCAGAATACCCTTAGCTTAAAAGATGAAAACTTGGTCATAGGAGGGTACGACCCATCCCCCTAAGGGTATGACTGGTACCCTTACTCATACCCTAGTATCATCTTGGACCCTTATATTGACTAACATACGACCACAAAGGTCTAACTCGTATCCTAATATACGAAAGGTACCCTCTAACCCGTACTTCAAATAGCATGCACTAGGCTAAGTTCAGGGCATCCTACGGCCTTACCATGTACACCTCGTACCCTAACATACGAGAGGTAAGATGTCCATTCATAAATTAGATAAAAGTCAACCAAACCATACTAATTTACATACAAGAGGAGGGCCTAACCCATACAACATTATACGAATAGTACCTCAAGTCGTATGATGTCCAAAATCTCAAAGTTCAAGAATTTTCTAAGGGTTAAAACCAATGTGTTTCAATTCTCACCCACTTGGATCATTCGTCCTCGTGTGATGTCTAAGGAAAGCACAAGCACGAGTTAACGCACCATTACACATCAAACTAACCTTTAACTAAGTTAGAAAACAAAGATGCAAGGAAATCAACCTTTCCTTTAACAAAGTTTGAAAACAAAAGTATGATGAAGAACACACACCTTTTACACGAATTCTGGGAGCAAAAAATAGGAACAGATACCTAGACTTCACGTCCTCTTCCATCTCCCAAGTAGCTACTTCAACCTTATGGTTCCTCTAAAGGACCTTTACTGAAACTACATCCTTTGTTCGTAATAGATGAACTTGATGATCCAATATCTCAACCGGGACTACCTCATAAGAAAAGGAGTACGAAATACCCAACCCCTTCCAAAGGAACAACCGATGAATGATCATCCACACACTTCCTCAACATAGAAACATGGAAAATTGAATGAATAGAGCTTAAGCTAGAAGGCAACTCTAATTCAGAGGCAACATTTCCAACCCTCTTAAGAATCAAGTATGGACCAACATACAGAGGACTTAACTTCCGTTTCTTACCAAATTACATCACTCCCTTCATGGGATATATCTTAAAGAATACCCAATTGCCAATATTGAACTCCAAATCCCTGTGTTTTATATCTGCATAGGACTTTTGGCAACTTTGAGCGGCTTTCAATCTATCACAAATTACCTTTACCTTTTCCAAGTCTTAGTGAACCAAATTTGGGCTAGATAACTTACCTTATCCAACTCCATACCACCCGATAGGAGAACGACAACTCCTATCATACAATGCCTCAAAAATAGCTATACTAATGCTAGAGTGATAACTATTATTATAAGCATATTTAATCAAAGGAAAATGGTCTAACCAACTACCACCATAGCCGATCACGCAAGCATAAAGAATATCTTCTAATGGATGAATGGTCCTCTTCACTTGTCCATCCGACTGCGAGTGAAAAGTGGTACTAAGGCACACCTTAGTTCCCAAACCTTTATGAAACAACTTCCGAAAGTGAGATGAGAACAAAGTACCACAATCCAAAATGATAGAAACTGGAGCACCATGCAACTTCAGAATCTCCTCAAGATACAACTTAGCATAATTCTTTGCCAAATAACTAGTCCTCACTGCCAAGAAGTAAGCGGACTTTGCCATCCTATCCATAATGACCTAAATTAAATCACATTGATTCTGAGACCGAGGAAGACTGGTAATGAAAACCATATTAATCACTTCCTACTTCTATTCAGGCAACTCAATCTTTTAGTACAAACCACCGGGTCTCAATTCTCAACTTTCACTTGTTGACACTCCATACACTTAGCCACAGAGCTAGCCACATCCCATTTCATATTGTTCCACTAATAAAACACCATATCATTATGATACATCTTTGTAGAACTATGATGCATAGCATAACGAGATTCATGAGCTTCGGCTAGAATCTTTTCTCTCAACCCATTGACATCAGGAACACAAAACCTACCTTGGTACCTCAGGATACCATCACCACCAAACACAAAGTCAACAACCTTTTGTTGACCCACATACTCTTAATATTTATCAAATCAGGATCCAACATCTGTTTTTCCTTTATCTCAACAACAAGAGAAGATTGTGATACCAGATGCATAAATACACCACCATCCACAGAGTTCGGGAGACAAACTCGAAGACTAGACAAACAGTGAACATACTTTACCAACTCCCGCTTATCCTCATCTACATGAGCCATACTCCCTATGGATAACCTGCTAAGATCATCAGCAACTACGTTAGCCTTACTTGAATAGTAGTGAAGACTTATATCGTAGTCCTTCAACAACTCAATCCATCTTCTTTGCCTGAGATTTAGCTTTTTCTGAGTAAACACATACTTCAGTCTTTTATGATCATAAAAGATGTCAACATAAACCTCATAGAGGTAGTGATGCAAAATCTTCAGTGTAAATACCACCGCTAACAACTCTAAGTCATAAGTAGGGTAGTTCTTCTCATGAACCTTCAACTGCCTAAAAGCATAAGCCACCACCCTACGATGCTGTATCAACACACAACCTAGCCCAGCATAAGAAGCATCACAATACACTACGAATCCTTTATTACCCTCGGGTAGGGTCAAAACTGGAGCTAAACTACCCTCATACGCATCCGACCATAAGAACTTGACCTTTTTCTGGGTCAACTTAGTCAATGGGGTAGCTATAGTCAAATGTTTTTCCACAAATCTCCTATAGTAATCGGCTAAACCCAAGAAGCTCTGATATCAGTTGGAGTCACAGGTCTAGACCACTTCTTAACCATTACAACCTTTTATGGGTCTACCATGATACCCTCACTAGAGATAACATGACCTAGAAAAATCACAGCCTTCAACCAAAACTCATACTTGGAGAACTTGGCATTAAACTCTGATCGTTCAAGGTCTGCAACACAGCACGAAGGTGATCGATATGATCTACCTCACTCTTAGAATAGACTAAGATGTCATCAATAAAAACAAGACAAACAAATCCAAAAACTGACGAAAAAGCCTACTCATTAAATCCACAAATGCTATCAGAGCAATTATCAACCAAAAAGACATGACTAGGAACTCATAGTGACCATACTAAGTCCTGAAGGCAGTCTTAGTGTATCTACTTCCCTAATCTTAAGATGATATAACCTGACCTAAGATCTATCTTTGAAAAACACTTCACACCTTGAAGATGATAAAATAAGTCATCTATTCTTGGAAGAGGATACTTATTCTTTATTGTCACCTTTTTCAACTAACGATAGAAAATGCACATCCAAACGGAACAATCCTTCTTACGGACAAATAACACAGGAGCACCCCAAGGAGACACACTAGGATGGATGAAAAATTTATCTAAGAGATCCTTCAATTGCTTCTTAAGCTCCTTCAACTCAGCTGGATCCATTCTATAAGGAGGGATAGAAATTGCACGAGTATCAGGAACAAGATCAATTTCAAAATAAATTTCCCTAGCAGAAGGTATACCAAGAAAATCATCAGGAAAAACCTCAGAAAACTCATTAACCACAGAAATAGATTCTAGAAAAGGACCTTTCGAGTTAGAATCTTTAACCTAGACCAAATTATACAAACACCCTTTGGAGATCAACTTTCAGGCTCTAAGATATGAGATGAACCTCCCCTTAGGCACTAAAGAACCCCCTTCCCATACAATGACGGGCTCACTAGGGAATTTGAACATGACCTTATGGGATCGATAATCTAAGGAAGCATAACATGAATGCAACCAATCCATCCCAACTATGACATCATAGTCAACCATATCTAACTCTATCAAATCCACAACAGTTTCCCTACTACTAACAGATACCACACCTCCCCTATAAACTCTTTTAGAAATCACAAAGTTAGCAATTAGGATAGATATAGAAAAAAATAATTTAGGACCAAAACCAAAATGCACAGCCACAAACAGGGTCACATAAGATAGAGTGGACCATGGATCAAGTAAACAATACACATCATGGGAGAAAAGTTTCAACATACCAATGACAACATTCGAAGATGCCTCAGAATTCTGGCGAGATGCAAGAGCATATAACCGATATTGGCCAATGTCGGTACCAGAAGCAGTAAAAGATACAGAAGCAGCACCCTTTGGTACAGGAGTAGATGGAGAGGCAATCAGAACCTTGTTAGCCCTAAAATCTATTCTAGCACGAAAGTCACACTGCATGTGACCAATCTGACCAAAATAAAAATACCTATTCTTCCCTTCTTCACAAAACCTATGGTGCGACCACCCACAAAATATACAAGGAGGGTGGGATGAAGTTGACTGAGCGCCACTCATCTGAGATTGGACACCTTGTGCCCGGGACCAAACTCAAACTAAGACCGACGATTACCCGACAGCTTCGGGTAAGGAGCACTAGCTATAGAAAAAGAACCAGAACTCCCCTTTTTGGCCACTTACCACTATTTCTACTACTTTTCTCAGAAGACCTTAACTTCTTTCCCTGCCACTTACTAGACTCAGACTGCTTCTTATCCTCTTTCTCGACTTGTTGCATATAAATAACCAACTAGAGATATCCATGTCCTTGATCAGCAAGGCAACCTTACTTTCAAGGATCAAATTAGGAGACAGTCCTAAAGCAAACTTCTTCATCCATGCCCTTATATTAGACACCATCTTTGAAGCATATCGAGACAACTGGTGAAATTTTAAGGCGTACTACTTGACCGATATCCTTCCTTGTTTCAGATTAACAAACTCTTTCATTTTTACTTCCCTCAAATCCTGAGAAAAGAAGCTATCCAAAAATGCATTAGATAAATTCTCCCACAGAGAGGACTCATTATCATCACCCCTTGCCCGATCCTACTCTTTGTATCATTGGTACGCCACATCTTTCAACTGGTAGGTAGAAAACTCCACCTCTTCCACATTAGTGGCATGCATAACCCTGAAAATCTTTTCCATCTCGTCCAAAAAACCCTGAGAATCCTCCCTCACCTTAACACTCATAAAAGTCAGAGGATTTAACCTTATGAACTGGCCAACCTTTATGGCCCCAAAAGATGGAGAAATAGATCACCAAGCTCATCCTGAGAAGATATCAACTGAGAAATCTAATGAATCGACTAACAAAACTCAACATTCATCATATTAGCATGAGAAAGACTAAAAGGAACCAGCAAAACTCTAGGACAATCAGGGACTGGTTCCCTAGACTGCGTACAGATCCCATTAGTAGAGTATGTTCTATCAATATTGTCCTCAGTTGGGACAGAAGAGTTTTTGTGAGCTTCAGATTATCGAGGCATGATTTGAAATATAAGCAAACTAAAATCAGAAGAATCCAAGACCTTAGACTCTATAGCTCAAAATAAGACAACAAGAAAGTGAAACATTCCTAAATGTCTCGTAGCCTCTTCCTTATGAGTGTGGCATGCTACACACCCTCAAAAAAGACTACTCGACACGGCATTGTGGATTTCTAATTGACCATGAAGCTAAAACTTTGATACCAACTTGACACGACCTGAACAAGGGCCTTATCATAATGGGAATCCCAAGTCCTACAAGGACTGGAGACCACCCCGATACCCAATCCAATATCTAACCATATACCTTGAGCCGAATGAATTCTAAACATATAACAAGATAGAGTAACTATCAACTCAAAGACTTTGGGATAGGTCCATGACCATGGCCAGCCCAAATAAGTCTAACCATCCAATGCCAACTAACAACCATAACCAAAATCGAAATAATAACCAAGTCCAAATCCATACCATACTAAAATTGAACAATCATAAAAAAAATAAAGTCATACAATATCGGCCCCAATACCAATACCAATGCCAAGGTTGACACCACTGTCTGCACCTCCCATACCAACCTATAGTAATCACACAAAGCCTCTATCCACAATTAAAATAACATCCGATTGAGACATGTCTTCGACCATAGCCAAAACTAATGTCCAAGCCTAACCAATAAAAACATAAGAAAACTAAAACTAGAAATTGTGCCTTCCAAAGTATGAAAGCTCACCACTTTAAGTCAATATAAGCTATTCCCGAAGTCCGATCACTGAGTAAGAGGTGTAGTATGACCAACAGTTGTATCGCATGAAGATACAATGTCGAAGATAGTTAGCGATTGGAGTACTAGCATGTAACTCAAGGATAAGGATAAAATAGTGCCAATAGTTCAAAACTAATCAATCAATACATGTAACCAATACAATACATACATATATATACCATGCCGGGATAGGGAACAAGCTTAACATGAACTTTGAAATCATTAACCTGGGTTATGAAGAATGACCATCACAGAACAAGGAACTTATGTGCCACATGATCTCAACTCTCTCCTAGCTGGAAGGGCCCCAGTATGTGTAGCCACATGAACTAGAGAATATCTAAATTTGTATATGCCTATATAAAAGACTCGAACCTCCTGGCATAATCAAGGTGACTTAATAACCAATACATGTAGTAAGGGGGACTCAAACCTCCATTTTATATATTCATTCAGGGGGCTCTAACCACTCAGCCATAAGACACCCGAATTGACTAATGCGATTTCCAATATTAGTCCTTTGGACTCCACTATTATAGTACGACTATACATCCCTCTTTAAAACTATCATTCCACATACACAACCATTAATTCAATTACTTACCATAGGCACTTCATTGGTATCATCATACAAACACTACTTGCAACTGTACAATATGCCATTACCATTATCAATCAACCATTTCATTTGACTTTGGGACTCAAACCCATCGTCTAATAAAGACACTAGTTTAATTCAAAGTTAGGGACTCAAACCCATTGTCTAACAAAGACAAACCCATTTAATAATTTAAACCACCAAGGTTACAATTTAGATTATTACATGGCCAACAAGGCCTTCACAAAACCATTTACCAACTATTCATATTCATTAGGCTAATGCCTTCGTTCAAAACATTATTAACATCTGACTAGTTGATTATTTTAGGAATTTTCACAAACACTTTGAGGGCATACTATTACCAAGGCCAAAAATCAAGGTAAATACCATCAAGTTTAGGGTAACATATGACCTATTTGTTAAACCATAATTACCAAGAATCCATGTGTACAACCCATCACCAAAAACATGTATAAATACAAGTTAAACCAAGTGTAAACAATACTTAATCATATACAAAAAAACCCTCAATTTTGGTTTTCAAAACCACTGTTTGAGAATCATACTCACACTTTAAAGCACATGATATTTGAGAACTAACAATGAGGAAAGAGTCACATGCCTTATTCAAGAAGATTCATGGAAGAAACTTGACTCTTAAGCCTCAAGATGAACACCTTTGAAGAACCCCATCCTCAATCCTTAAGAGAGAGTTTAGAGAGTTTTTGATTTTTCAATAATGGGTTATGAGGGGCCGCAATATGTTTTAAGATGTGGGTACTTATGGGTTTTAGGGTAGGAAATATCCTAAATACCCTCAACTTAAAAGTTGAAAACTTGGTCATAGGAGGGTACGACCCATCCCCTAAACCGTACCCTAGGGTACAAGTGGTACCCTTATGTCGTACCTTAGCATTATTTTGGACCCTCATACTGACCAATATATGACCACAAAGTTCTAACTCATATCCTAGCATACGATAAGTACCCTCTAATCCATACCTTAGATAGAATGCACTAGGCTAAGGTTTGGGCGTCATACGACCTCACCATGTACACCTTGTACCCTAACATACTAGAGGTAAGATATCTATTTGTACTTTAGATAGAAACCAAGCAAACCACACTGATTTATATATGAGAGGAGGGATCTTAACTCGTACAACATCATACGACTAGTACCTTAAGTCCTATGATGTCCAGAAGCTCAATGTTTAAGAATTTTTTAAGGGTCAAAACTAGGGTATTTCATGACCATTCTCATGCAACCATATATTCAAACCACCATTATAATATAAAAACCATAAGTAAGACCCAAAACCCCCAACTTATAATTTAAAACCCAAAACCATATCACAATTATGCCATGAGAACCATTCATAAAACTTGCCTTTAATTGAACTAACAATGACAGAGGAGTAACATGCCTTAGATTACGAAGAACATGGAGAGAAATTCACCCTTTAGAGCCTCAATTTACCACCCTGAAGAAAACCCTAGCCTTTGTTTAACCCAAGAGATTGAGAGAGTTTTTGAGTGTTTAAGATTAGATTAATAGGGTAAATAAATTCCCAATAATGTTTTAGGTCATGGGGTCATGGTGAGTTAAGAGGGGAAATATCCAGAATACCCCCAACTTAAACTGTAAAAGAATTCCCGCAGGTGGGTATGACTACCCCACCCAAACCATACCCCAACATACGAGTAGTACCCACCACTCGTACCTTAGGCAAATACTTGGACCCCAAAACTATCCAACATACAATCACTAAGACTAACTCATACCGAAGCATATGAAGAGAACCCTTAACCCATACCCATAACAGAATCAAGAGGGGTTAGATATTATCTAACATACAGTTAGACTATACCACTCGTACCCTATCCTAACGACTCATGGTGAGCCACTCGTACTCAGATCCAAGTTAAGTTACCAAATTATAGACTAAATAAAGGATCAATCAACCGACTCGTCACCAACCATACGACCTAAACCCACCAAACCATAACAACACCAGAAACTCAACCACCAAACACTAGCCAACATACAATATTGGCCACCTAACCCGTACCATTACCATACTACTCTATGGTGAGTTGTATGATCGGTAGAAGACTCAAAACCCAGGAAATTTTCCAAGGACCAGAACCCAGGGTATTTCAATTCTCCCTTACTTGGATCATTAGAAAACAAAGATGCAAGAAATCAATCTTTTCTTTAACTAAGTTAGAAAACAAAGATATGATAAAGAACATATACCTTCTGCACGAATCCCAAAGCAGAAAATAGGAACAAATATTTGGACTTCATTTCCTCTTTCACTTCCCAAGAAGCTTTTTCAACCTTGTAGTTCAATGCACATACCGGGAATGAAAGGCTATCTTAGGGATATCCACCTCTATAATATTAAGTTGATGATACCCAAATTGAAAATAAATCTTGGAAAAGAATTTGGCACCCTACAGCTGATCAAATAAGCTATCTATCCTTGGAAGAGGGTACTAATTCTTTACCGTTATCTTATTCAATTGTCGGTAATAAATGCACATTTGAAAGGAACCATCCTTCTTATGCATGAACAACATCGATGCACCCATAGGGACATACTAGAACCCTTATCTAAAAGATCTTTTAATTGCTCCTTAAGCTCCTTCAACTCAGCTAGAGCCATTCTATAAGGGGGTAGAAATTGGAAAAATGTCCAAAATAAGATCAATCCCAAACTTAATTTCCTTATCTGGAGGAACACTATAGGGAAAACCTCAGAAAATTCATTCACCACCAGAACTGAATGCAAAGAAGGATATGATATAAACCTCTCCTAAGGAACTAGGGGACCACCTTCCCACTCAATAATAGGCTCATTAGGAAATTTAAAGACAATTCTATGACTTAGAATATCTAGGGACACATAGCACGAGTGCAACTAATCCATTCCCAATATGACATCAAAGTTAACTATATCTAATTCAATAAATCACCAAGGTCTCTTTACTACCAATAGATACCACACACACCCTATAGACTCTTTTAGCAATCACAAAGTCACCTATCAGGGTAGAAACAAAAAAAGGATCTGAAATACACTCAGGACCAAAACCAAAATGCACAACCACAAAGGGGGTCACATAAGAGAGAGAGGACCCTAAATCTAGTGAACAATATACATAGCAAGAAAAGAGTTGCAACACACTAGTCATGACATTAGGTAGTGTGTCAGACTCCTGTCTAGTAGTGAGTGCATAAAGATAGTTTTGACCAGTACCAAAACTAGATAGTGCACCCGTTGGAACTAGAGCTGAAGACGAAGCAACTGAAATATTATTTGCTCCAAAGGCAACCTTAACAACAGGACAACTTCTAAGCATATGGCCTAGCTGACCATAACTGAAGCATATGTCCCTTACCTCATCATAGAAACCCCTATACAGATAACCATAGAACCTGCAGGGAGGACAAGATGGAGCCAACTAAGCCCCACTAGCCTGAGATTAGAAATCCTGTTCCCTAAAGTTGTTGCTATCATGGAAACGCCTTTCACTTAATGACTTTGGGTAGGGAGCACTAGCTGTTTAGTAGGACCTAAAATTTCCCCACTTTTTCTTGGGCCACTAACCACCATCCCTACCACTCTTTTGTTGGCCACTACCCTGCTCAGAGAACCTAAACTTATTACTCTGCCTCTCACTAAACTTAATTTTTTTCTTTTTTTCTTTCTCTACCTGTTGTATGTACACAACCAACCTGGACATATCTATGTTCTTTATTAATAAGGTAACCTTACTTTCTATGATAAACCTACGAGACAATCTCGTAACAAACTTCTTCATCTGAGCCCTTATATCAAACACTATTTCTAAAGTATACTGGGACAATTAGTGAAACTTTAAGGCATATTCCTTGACTGACATCTTCCCTTGCTTCAAATTAATGAACTCTTCCACTTTTGTTTTCCTTAAATATTGAGGAAAAAAGCGGTCCATAAATGCATTGGAGAAATCCTCCCATAGAGAAGAATCAGCACCATCACCCCTTGACTGTTCCCATTTCTCGTACCATTATTATGCCACATCCTTCAGCTGACAGGTAGCAAACTCTACCCCTTCCAAATTCATCGCATGCATAACACAAAAAAAATTTCTATCTTATCCAAAAAACCCTGAGGATCCTCCTCCACCTTAGCAATTATAAAGATCAGAGGGTTCAACCTCATAAACTGGCTAACCCATATGGCCTCTAAAGATGGAGTAATAGGAACACCACGCTCAGAATGAGTAGCTACCAACTGTGCCAACATATGAATAGACTAACAAAACTTAACGTTTATCACATCAGCCTGAGGAGTCTAAGAAAGACTAAAGAGAACTAATGGAACTCTAGAAAGATCCAAAACTGGACCCCTAGACTGAGATAGATCCCACGAGTAGAGTATGTTCCATCAACATTGTCCCAATTGGGATGGAGAAGTTTTCATGAGCATCAGATTATCGAAGAATGATCTGAAAAATGAACAAACGAGAATTAGAGAAGATTCAAGGAATTAGACTCCAAAGCTTGAAATTAGAACACAAGAAAGAAAAACATTCCTAAATGTCTTGTAGTCTTTCACTCTTATGAGTGTGGTGCGCTACACACCCTTAAAAGAGACTCTACTCGACATGACATTGTGGACTCTTAATTGAACATGAACCTAGGGCTCTGATACCAATCTGACATGACCCAAACTAGTGCCTAGTCATGTCGAGTGCCTCAAGCCCAATCAGGACCAGAGACCATCCCTAATACCCAACTATAACCATATTACACCTTATGTTTAATAATCTGAACATATATATATATAACATAACAAAATGGAACAATCATAAATCAAATACAGTCAACCGTTATCAGCCATAATACTAATACTAATGCCAAGGCTGACACCAATGCTGACACCACCCATACCAACCCATAGTAGTCTCAAAAAGCCTTTATCCAAAATTAAAATAGCATTTGGTTGGGACATGCCACCAACCATAGCCAAAACCAAAGTTTAAGAAATAAACTGAAATACCCCAATTTTCTCAACCGAAATGCTACACGGTGCTTATGAACCCAAAGGACCACAAGCTAACCCATGACTGATATTTGTACCTGTAAACTGCATAATATACATATAAAATATAGAAAATATGAACAATATGACATAAGGTTCAACTAAATAAAATATCTGACAAATCATAACATCCATATGGGGTAACAAATACCCAAAATAACTAAAGTCTGAAATAAATCTGAACTAAATCTGAAAGCCTCTAAATACTATCTGAGTAAGGAGTTGAAGGAATATGTCTCCAACTAACTCTTAAACTGAAAGATAACTGAATAAAATAAATGAAGTCAAATCATATCGACCTCGAATGAAGAGGATTCACTACAACTCTATATACTGAAATACGACTGCTACTGCTGATCTAGAACTCGTGGCTTTGAACCTATGGTGTAACATAAAATAAAGCACGATAGTGCAAATCCATCAGTATAACTAAAAGTATTGAGTATACCAGTGAGGAGGCTATATGCAAAAGGGCTTACATGCATGAGCAGTGCTAATTGAATGACTAATATGAATATGAGAGTACAAAAAAGCATACATAATAATTGAGATCATGAATATGTGATATCTAGATTAGTACGCTAATACATGGTTTATTGATATCTAACATGACTAATACTGGGATTTCTGATAACATGGATAACTGTGTCTGACAGTCCTGAATCTGATGGAACTATCTGAGTTCTGTACTGTAATTGAATTGACTATATCTAACAGTCCTGGTATACTAAAATATGAAGAACTATCTGAGTTCCTTTACTGAGACTGAGATTGAAACTATGGGAGGTAGTTGTTTAACCAACATGCCCCAAATATGATATAATAGTTGAGCTGGGGTCCAATCTGTGCCCTAATTGGAAGGGTATCAATACCGCACCACTGGTAAGGACAACCTGTGAGTGACCCTTATCTGGTAGGTTACTCTAATGATAATGGTAAGACCCTGGTCTGACAGGTCAAATCACCTCATCAATCATAATCTGATAGTTTAAGATGTCTCAACCTACATTGGCTACGTAGTTTTGTAACACAAGGATGACTGCTAAGAATCACACCCTTATCTGGTAGGTGAGTTCTCATCCTTGGGTTCACTCGGTGCTAAATTCTAATCCCATATAAAGAGATTGAACATGATTAGCTGACTGTACATGGATTGAGTAACTGACTTCTATTGACTAATGGAATAGTACGATTATTTGAGAATTAATTGAGATCATGAGATTTCTAAGATTTCCTGAGTCACATGACTATCTGAGTTTTATAGATTATGGCTTGACTGAGAGTATCCTGATAACATGACATGACTCTAGGAACACAGCTATATTTTTTAAGTACAAGTGCCCCCAGGACTCGATGGAAGGAATCTGACACACATGACTGACTTGATCATAAGAATAAAGTCCACAATTCACAATATCATAAGTAGGGGATTTCAGACTACACTTGGTTCTCAACATCTTATACATGGAAGGGGATGCACACAACAAGTGTATACTCGTGTTGCTTCAATATCATGCTCATTCCATATCACAACAATAACACACAACAATAACATGGAGTTCATGTGGAGTCATAAAGAATAGAACATGGGCTTGTCATTTAAGCACTATTAAGTCATAAAAATATGGATTCTATCATTCTTGGCATTTATCAAACACCTTACATGCACAACTTTGGGTATAGGTGTACTTATAAATATGACAATCGTAATCCATCCAAAATTCATGGGTTTCAACTAACCTACTCACATGCTTCATGAAAAACACATCAAGATACAACCTTGAATCCAAACAACATTTATCAACATGAATATAGTCATAACACAATAAGGAAATCACAATTTATAATTTAAAACATGATTCTTGAGCTCCATGGATGTAAGGTATCCATGGATGAACACCATGCCTACCTTAGTGATTGAATCTTGAAGAGATATAATGTTTTTGAAGGTTCTTGAAGAAATTCTTAGGCTTGCTCTTGATTTTTATTTGCTAGGGTTTAACCCCTTTGGGAGAGAATGTTCTTGTTTTTAAGGGGATGATCTTAAGAGAAAACCCTAATCCTGTGGTTGAGAGTGTATGAGAGAGCTTTTTGAGATATTTAACTAAAAAGAATGGAAGATAATACGCTCCTTGAGGTTTATAAGTCGTGGGAAGTAAAGTAAAAGAACAAAATACCCTTGCAAAAATGTCCCTCAATTGCTGGAAAAAAATAGCTGACGACAGTCGTGACAAGTCATCAAGCTGGTGATAAGTCGTCACGAAATATCATCACAAAAAGGTGAAATCTTGATTTTCTGGTTAAGGTTGATGACATTGGTGATAGGACATCACGGGCATGACGACTTATCACAAAATGTCTTCACTGAGGGTGGAAATCTACCCAGGGCTGAAGACATTGGTGATAAGTCATCACGCTTGTGACAGCTTATCACGAATGTCGTCACTCAGTTTCCCATCCTGACATGCTGGAGTAAAATGGACATAACTCCTTGATTTGATATCGTATTTAGGTGAAATTGGCATTGTTGGAAAGATAATTCAATTATATATCTTTTGGTTGTTCATGAGCTCAAAAATTCATATAATATCAATAGATATTCTCATTTGAATTTGACAATACCAATATCCTTCTCAAGAATTCAATCGGTAAGGAAATATTTTGATTCGTCTATTAGCTAGGACACTTTTGAGGCCTTAATATGCATCAACCTTGATCATAGCACTAACAAAGTACTAAAATTTATTACTCATGATTTCAAAGCATGATCCTAAAAATGTTTGAACTATTAGGGTATTACAATATCCCCCTTGGGAACATTCGTCCTCGAATGAGACTAACTAAGCTGATATTACTAATGTACTGGCCTTAGTTAAGGGATGCAACATGTGAAACATGATTACATAACTGGCCAAAATGATAAGCTAAATATATATGAACATACTGAACATGCATATTTGATGCATAACTGACAAGCTAAACTCATGCATATCTGATGCATGATTACCTGACTAAACTTTTACATGTATGCATAACCGTATGCAATGATATTTAGTACCAAATTCATAAATAGAATTCTTAATATGAAACTAAATAAGCTTAAGAAGAACTATTACCTTGAGCTTGATCTGAATTGATGGAGAAGAGGTGAGGATACTTGGTACACATATCTGCTTCTGCTTCCTAAGTAGCTCCCTCAATGGAATGGTTCCGCCAAAGAACTTTGACTAAAGAAACTTCTTTGTTCCTCAATCTACAGATCTGATAGTCTAAGATTTCGACTGGAATTTCTTCATAAGAGAAGCTGTTCTGGATATCCATGCTATGAGTAGGGACTACAACTGAAGGGTCACCTATGCACTTCTTGACCAAAGAGACATGGAAGAATAGATGAGCTGAAGCTAGATCTAGAGGCAATTCGAGCTCATAATCTACATTGCTTAAGCGACTGAGAATTTTGAAAGGACCAACATAGCGGGGACTGAGCTTTCCCTTCTTACCGAATCTCTTCACCCCTTTCATAGGAGAGATCTTGAGATAGACAAAATCATCAACTTTGAATTCTAGATCTTTTCTACAAATGTCTGCAAAAGACTTCTATCGGCTCTGAGTAGCTCAAAGTCTTTCTCTAATTAACTAAACCTTCTCTAAGGCATCAAACCCTAAGTCAGGCCCTATGACTGAGGCCTCACTAACTTTGAATCAACCGATTAGAGATTTCCACCTCCTACCATAGAGAGCTTCGAACAGAGCCATCTGAATACTGGAATGATAGCTATTGTTGTATGCAAACTCAATCAAAGAAAATTGGGCATCCCAACTTCCCTTGAAATCAATTGCACACACACTTAGAATATCTTCTAGAGTCTGAATGGTTCTTTCTGCTTGACCATCTATTTGAGGATGAAAAGGTGTACTGAGATAAACTTAGATACCAAGACCCTTTTGGAACACTTTTCAAAAGTGAGAGGTGAACTGGGTACCTCTTTCTGAGATAATAGATAATGGAATACTATGTAATCTGACCAACTCCCTGATGTAGAGTTTGGTGTAATCCTTGGCTGAATAAGAGGTATGGACTGGAAGAAAATGAGTTGACTTGGCTATTCTGTCTACAATGACCCAAACTGAATTGTGTTGATGACGAGTTTGAGTCAAACCATCACAAAGTCCATGTTCACTTCTTCCCACTTCCAAGTAGAAATAGTGAACTCCTGAATGGAACCATTAGGCTTCTAATGCTCTATCTTAACCTACTGACATGTAGAGCACTTAGCCACAAAAGATGCAACATCTTTCTTTATCCCAATCCACCAATAGATCTCCTTTAAGTCATAGTACATCTTAGTGGCCCCTGGATGAATTGAGTATCGTGCACCATGTCCATATGCAAGAACCTGTTGCCTCAAGTCATCCATATCTAGAACACAGAGATGACCCTGATAATGAAAGACACCATCTCCCCCTTGGGAGAAAACCGTAACCTTCTGATCTCTGATTGACTCTGTTAGCTGGTCAAGGATAGAATCCCTGTCTTGCTTTTCTTTCACCTCAAAAACTAGAGATGATTTTAAACTATAAACACATACACCACCCTCTAAAGAATCGACTAAGCGAACACCTAGTCTAGCAAGCTGATGGATTTCCTGAGCTATCTTCTTTTTGCTATCCTCAACATAAGAAACACTACCCATGGAGAGTCCACTGAGAGCGTCGGCCACAACGTTGGCCTGCCTGTATGGTAAAGGACACTCATGTCATAATCATTCAAAAGCTCTAACCACCTTCTCTGATGAAGATTGAAATCTTTCTGAGAAAAGACATACTGGAGACTCTTATGATCTATGAAGACATCTACATAAACTCCGTATAGATAATCCCTCTAAATCTTTAAGGTAAATAATATGGCTGCTAACTCAAGATCATAAGTAGGATAATTCTTCTCATGGAGCTTTAACTGTCTGGAGGCGTAGGCTATGACCTTACCATGCTGCATGAGGACATAACCTAGACCTACTCTGGATGCGTCACAATACACTACAAACCCATCTGAACCATCTGGAAGAGCAGAACTGGAGCTGAGGTGAGTCGAGTCTTCAACTCCTGAAAACTCTTCTCGCAAGAATCTGATCACTAAAACTTGACCTTCTTTTGAGTTAATCTGGACATAGGGGATGAAATAGAATAAAATCCCTCAACAAACCATCTGTAATATCCAGCCAAACCCAAGAAACTACTAATATCTGATGGAGAGACAGGGCGAGGCTAGTTTCTTACCGCTTCAATCTTCTGAGGATCTACTCTAATTCCATCGCCAGAAATAATATGGCCAAGGAATGCTACTAACCCTATCCAAAACTTGCACTTACTGAATTTGGTAAATAGTTGGTGATCTCTGAGGATCTAAAGAACAATTCTGAGATGGTCTGCATGATCGCAGTCTATGCGGGAATAGACCAGGATATCATCTATGAAGACGATGATGAACATGTCCAAGTACTGCTTGAATACATGGTTTATCAAGTCTATGAAAGCGGTTGGGGCATTAGTAAAACCAAAGGACATAACTAGAAACTCAAAGTGACCATACCGAGTACAGAAAGCTGTCTTCGGGATGTCACATTCTCTAACTCTAAGCTGATAATAGCCTGATCTGAGGTCTATCTTGGAGAAATAATTGGCACCCCAAAGTTGGTCAAATAAGTTATCTATCCTAGGAAGAGGATACTTGTTCTTGACTGTGACTTTATTAAGCTGACGGTAATCAATGCACATCTTAAGAGAACCGTCTTTCTTACGCACGAATAAGACTGGTGTGCCCCATGGGGAAACACTAGATTTAATGAATCCCTTATCTAAGAGATCCTTCAACTTTTCTTTCAGTTATATGACTTCTGTTGGTGCCATTTTGTATGGCAAAATAGAAATAGGCTGAGTATCTGGAATAAGGTCAATGCCGAAGTCTATTTCCCTTTCGGGAGGAATGCCTGGAAGATCTTTAAGAAACACGTCTGAATACTCATTTACAACTGGGACTAATTCGAGACTGGGAGATTCAAAAACAGAGCCTTTAACATAAACGAGATAATAAACACATCCCTTAGATATCAGTTTTCTTGCCTGAAGATAGAAAACAAGTTGACCCCTGAAAGATAAAGTATTAGCCTTCCACTCTAGGACGGACTCATTCAGGAACTTAAACTGAACTATCCTATTTCTACAGTCGATTGTGGCATAGCAGGAATGAAGTCAATCTATGCCGAGAATGACATCAAAATCAGTCATCTCTAACTCGACTAAATCTGCTGATGTAGCTTTCTAAAATATCATAACCAGGTAGTTCCTGTATACCCGCTGAGCTATGATGGTTTTACCCACTGGGGTAGATACTGAAAAGTGCTCTACTTAAATTTTGAGAGTGATTCCGAAATCGCCTGCTATATAAGAAGTAACAAAAGACAAGGATGTACCTGGATCTAGCAAATCATAAACATGAACATGGAAAATCTGCAACATACCAGTAATGACATCAAGAGAATTTTCATGATCCTGTCGGGTCTGAAGAGCATAGAATCTTTTTGGGTGTTGCCCACTAGTAGTAATGGAAGTGGCACCCTGATGATTTGGGCGACCGAACTAGGCTACGAAAAAATTCTATTGACCCTACAGACCTGACTGTGGACACTCTTTAACCTCGTGGCCTGGCTTTCCACAACCAAAAAAAACATTGCTACCAGCTCTATAGGTACTCTTGTGGTTCTTACCATAAGTCTGACACAGGGGGTTAGTTTTGGCACTGCTAACACTGTCATGAGACTTAGAGCCTGGAACTCGATCTCGATTGTTGTCTCTAAATTTCGACACTGGGGTACTGGAAGAAGAAGGAGCTGGAACTGCTGGCTTAGGATGAAACTGTAAACGATTTCCTTCTTCTGATTTGGGTTGAGCAAAACTAAAACTGTCTGAGCTTTCTCTCTTGTTCTGCCTTTCCCTAATCCTAATTTCTGCTCCTCTATTCGCTAAGCATGGGTCATAAGCCTGGGTAAAGTCATATCATTGTTCAGCATCGCAGACCTACACCCATTTACTCCACTATCATTCACCCTTGACACGAACTTGCTCATTTTAGCCCTGTTGTCTGCAACCACATGAGGGGCATATCTGGATAACTGAGTAAATTTGAGAGAGTACTCTTTAACTATCATATTTTCCTGCTTGAGGTTGATTAACTCTAGAACTTTTGCCTCCCTTAGCTCTTGGGGAAAGAATCTGTCCAAGAAAGCCGTGACAAATTCCTCCCACTCTATAGGACCGGTATCCTCTAACCTCTCAGACTTCTACTGTTTGTACCAAGTATGAGAAACATCCTATAATTGGTATGCGACTAACTTGACAGTCTGACAAGAAGTAACTCCCATGATGTCTATGACCTTCTGAACTTGGTCAATGAATTCCTGGGGGTCTTCATTAGACTTAGATCCAAAGAAAGATGGAGGATTTATTCGGGTGAAGTCTCGAATCCTAGCTGTAGCTGATATGTCCACTGGATTAGCTAGAATAGCTAGTGGCCATTCATTTTGGGCAGCCATAGACTCAGCAAGAGTGGTAAATGCGGTCCTGAACTTCGCATAAAAAACATGATCGCCGAAAGGTTCTTCGTGCTTAGGGGCTGACTGATTTCTTCTCTTAGGAGGCATGTTATGAAATAAATAGAAGAAGCGGATTAGACTGAGAGACTGACTTATGATTATGCTTACTGGCACGACATGAATACTGAAAGAGGGGAAACTATTCTTAAAATATCTCATAGCCTCTTGAACATAAACGGGGGCACGCAACATACCCATGTACAAGATCTACTAGATGCGGATTCCAGACTTCCTAGGAATCTATTGAACCTTAGGCTCTGATACTAGGTTTATAACACCCCAATTTTCTGAACCGAAATGCTGCATGGTGCTTATGACCCCGAAGGACCACAAACTAACCCATAACTGATATTTGTACCAGTAAACTGTATAATATACATGTAAAATACGGAAAATATGAACAACAGGCCATAAGGTTCAACTGAATAAAATATCTGACAAATGATAACATCCATATGGGGTAGAAAATACCCAAAACAACTGAAGTCTGAAATAAATCTGAACTAAATCTAAAAGCCTCTAAATACTGTCTGAGTAAGGAGTTGAAGGAACATGTCTCCAACTAACTCCATAAACAGAAAAATAATCGAAGAAAATAAATGAAGTCAAATCATATTGTCCTCAAATGAAGAGGACTCACTACAACTCTGTATACTTAAATGCGACTACTACTATTGATCTGGAACTCGTGGCTTTGAACCTATTGTGTAACATAAAAGAAAGCACCATAGCGCAAATGTATCAGTACAACTGAAAGTACTGAGTATACGAGTGAGGTATGCTATATGCAAAAGGGATTACAAGCATGAACAGTTCTAACTGAATGACTAATATGAACGTGAAAGTGCAAACATACATACATAGTAACTGAGATCATGAATACGTGATATATAGATCTATACGCTAATACATGGTTTATTGATATCTAACATGACTAATACTGGGATTTCTGATAACATGGATGACTGTGTCTGACAGTCCTGAATCTGATGGACCTACCTGAGTTCCGTACTGTAATTGAATTGACTATATCTGACAGTCCTGGTATACTAAAATCTGAAGAACTATCTGAGTTCTTTTACTGAGACTGAGACTAAAACTGTGGGAGGTAGTTGTTTAACCGACATGCCCCAAATGAGCTATAATAGCTGAGCTGGGGTCCAATCTATGCCCTGATTAGAAGGGTGTCAATACCGCGCCACTGGTAAGGACAAGCTGTGAGTGACCCTTATCTGGTAGGTTACTCTAATGAGAATGGTGGGACCTTGGTCTGACAGGTCAAATCACCTCATCAACCCTAATTTGACAGGTTAAGATGTCTCAATCTACGCTGGCTACATAGTTCTGGAACACAAGGATGACTGCTAAGAATCACACCCTTATCTGGCAGGTGAGTTTCCATCCTTAGGTTCACTCGGTGCTAACTTCTACTCCCATCTGAAGATATTGAACATGATTAACTGACTATACATGGACTGAGTAATTAAATTCTGTTGACTGATGAAATAGTACTATTATCTGAGAATTAACTGAGATCAGGAGATTTTTGAGATTTTCTGAGTCATATAACTGTCTGAGTTCTATAGATCATGGCTTGACTGAGAGTATCGTGATAACATGACATGGATCTAGTCACACAATTATATTTTTTGGGTACAAGTACCCCCCAGACTCGATGGAAGGAATCTGACACACATGACTGACTTGATCATAAGAATAGAGTCCACAATTCACAATATCATAAGTAGGGGATTTCATACTACACTTGGTCTCATACATAGAAGAGGATGCGTACAACATGTATATACTCGCGTTGCTTCAATATCATGCTCATTCCATATCATAACAATAACACACAACAATAACGTGGAGTTCATGCGGAGTCATAAGGAATAGAACATGGGGAGTAGCTGCACGAACTAAAGATATCAAATGGATAGGGGATTCTCGTGTACCCTTCACCCTCCATGATATATATATACAAGTATAATTTAGAGGATTCCCATATACCCCAAAAATATATGATTGCCATGACCAATCCTCATGTCAGCAAACATGAGTTTTCAGTGTCCATCCATTGGACTCACACCTTCACTATTAGCTATCACAACCCGCCATTATTGCCCAATTAAAATCATTATCACACAACCAAACCACCAATTCCATATATTATTAACCAAGGCTATGAGAAGTGGTATAGTCATACCGATTGTAGCTTGCAAGCAATGTCCTTAGCCAATTACTTAGGGGATTCCCATGTACCCCGTAGCTTCCATTATTAGACTTACTTGGGGATTCCCGTGTACCCCATAAGATTTTAAATCAAACCATGGCCACCAAGGCCTTAGTATTTATCCATTAAAACCATTTAACCAATTTAGGTTCCATTACCATATTATACCATGCAAAGTTTTCAATGAAAGTCCAACTGTGTAATAAAAACATTCTCATAGGCATTTTATCAAACATGTTGAGGACATATAGTTTCCAAAACCAAAATTAAGTATCAATTGACCATTCCCATGTAACCACATATTCAAACCACCATTATAATATGAAAACCATAAGTAAAAACATGGGAAATATAAATCAACCATTAATAACTAAAACCCCCAACATATAATTCAAAACCCAAAACTATATCATATTTATGCCATGGAAACCATTCATAAAATATGTCTTTAATTGAACTAACAATTAGAGAGGAGTAACATGCTTTAAATTATGAAGAAGACAGAGAGAAATCACCCTTTAGAGCCTTAATTGACTACCTTGAAGGAAACTCTAGCCTTTTCTTAACCCAAGAGCTTGAGAGAGTTTTTGAGTGTTTAAGATTAGAATAATAAGGTAAATAAAGTTCCAATAGTGTTTTAGGTCGTGGAGTCATGATGGGTTAAGAGAGGAAATGCCCAGAATACCCCCAACTTAAACTGTAAAAGAATTCCCATAGGTGGGTACGACTACCCCACCCAAATTGTACCCTAACATGCGAGTGGTACCCATCCTTCATACCCTAGGTAACCACTTAGAGCCCAACACTATCCAACATACGACACTAAGACCAACTCATACCCAAGCATACAACGAGTACCCTTAACCCGTACCCATAACAAAATTATGAAGGGTTGGACACTGTCCAACATATGAGTTGGACTATATCACTCGTACCCTATCCTCACGACTCATGGTGAGCCACTCATACTCAGATCCAAGTTAAGTTATCAAATTTTAAATTAAGTGAAGGATCAACCAACTGACCCATCACCAACCATACAACCCGTACCTACCAAACTGTAACCACACCAGAAACTCACCCACCAAACATTGGTCAACATACAAGATGGGAAACCTGACCCGTACCCTCACCATACGGCTCGTGTGGTGAATTGTATGATCAATAGAAAACTCAAAACCCAAAAAAAAAATTCAAGGACCAGAACCCAGGGTGTTTTAAACATGAAAAGAGATTGAATCTTAATTGCAATCAAAATTCTGGTGTGTCTTAATTTACCAGAATCTTCAAGCTTAAACTGAATGTTAGTTTAGGAAATTGAATGAGCACATAAGTGTGTATGTATGTATGTGTGTGTGTGTGTGTGTATGTGTGTGTGTATATATATATATATACATATATTATTACTACAATTAAAAAGTGTGAAGAAGCAGACACCTCTTCACTGACATGCCTTCTTACAATCGAATTACTATATTACCCCTAATTAATTATTATAAGTCATTTACATATTAAAAAATTAATGATATTTAATAAAATAAAAGTAAATAGATATTTATAACATGTTTGCTTCAACTTCTTCAACCGTGATTTTACTATATCACCCTTAATTAATTATTGTAAGAAATCTAATTAAAAACTCAATAATATTTAATAAAAAGGGTAAAATTGACATTAAATGATATATTAAATCTTGATATTTTAAATTAACTTGACGTCTTACATGAGGCACACTTAAATTATTTTCACAAGTATTTTTATAGTAATTTTATTATATTACTTCTAATTATTTGTTATAAGTCATTTAAAACATGTCTGCTTCACTGCATCAATTGTGATTTTACTAAATTACCCCTGATTAATTATTATGTTCATCTAAGCATTGCGCCACAAAAATTAAAATGGAAGAAAATGTATTATAAAGCAAAATAATTTAAAACTTCAATTATTTTTAAAATATAATTGACTATTAGTGTCACAAAAGTCTGGACAGGAGAGTAATAATATTATCTGAAAATTACATAAAAGTATCATAAATTATAATAGATAACAATTTAAAATATCTAAAAAAAAATTAATTTGTTATATATTTCAAAACAATACATAAAAAAATACTATAGATCGCAATAATTAATAACTTAAAAAAATTTAAAAGATATAAAGTATTTGATTGACTCTCAAAATTATATCAGTGTCATTTAAATTGAAATAGACAAAAAAGTATTATAACTGAGAATAAATAAAAACTTAAATTATTTTTAAAATATAATTGGCTATCAGTGTCGTAAAAGTTTAGACAAGGAGAGTAACATATATTATTTAAAAATTATTATTATAAATTACAATATTTAACAACTTAAAATATCTAAATACATATTAAAAATATGATTGATTATCTAAATTCTATTTGTATCACATAAATTGAGATAAAAAATAACATATGTTGGGCATATATATATATATAATTAGATTTGCAAATTTGGAATCACAAAATCGCAAAGATGGAAATTACTTCAAGCCTCATCTTTAAGTTCATCAAGCTTACCACTTCGACAAGCCTTGAAGTAAGGAGAATTTGTTGACATCAAAACTTTTTGGGACTCTACAAGATAAGCTTAACCCTGTTAGTAGGGGTGTTCATTGGTTGATTCGGTTCGATTTTATGTATTATCGGTTCGATTCATCAATTTTTTATTTTTAAATATGTCAAACCAATAACTAAATCAATAAGATATTTTTTATTGATTTTTAATTTATCGATTTTTATTTCTTTAATGGTTTAATTTTTTATTTAATCGATAATAAAATACTCATCAAATAGAAATAGTAGCAACTAACATAAAATGAGATTGAATCTTATTTTCAGTCAAAATTTTAGATAATGTGTGTTAATTTACTAGAATCTTCAAGCTTGAATTGAATGTTAGTTCAGAAGATTGAATGAGTTTCTTAGTTTATAGAAATATATATCTATACCTATATCTATATATATAGATATAGTAGCAACTAACATGAAAAGAGATTGAATCTTAGTTGCAGTCAAGCAACTAACATGATGTGTTTTAATTTACTAGAATCTTCAAGCTTGGACTGAATGATAGCGTAGGAAATTGAATTGCCTTTCACTTAAATAATCTACAATAAACAAAATCGTCTTTTAGTTTTTTTCTAAAAATTATTATTTATTTATTAGAAAATAAAAGAATCCTAAAATATATGGAAAACTAATGTTAGTAGGTTTTATTTTTTTTAATGTAAAAAAGTGTTCTAAAATAGTAGGTTTTCTTTGTCCTCATCTAGATAAAAAAAAACAAAAGGAGTTCTAAAATAAATGTAATAAGAAAATAAAAGGAAAGTATTTTTTAAGAAGTGAAAGCGACAAAATCACTCACGAAAAATATTTACTTCTCCTTTAATTTTAGTTTCAAAAATCATGATGAAAAAATCTTAACAAAATTATTTACGTACATGTGGAGTGTCCTATTAGCATACAGAGAAGGAAAAAAAAGAGGTTTATTATATTATAAAAGAAAGAAATATAGTTGATGGGATTAGAAATCTCTTTTCATGCTTCACCATCTTTTCTTGTTTTCATTTTTATTGTTTTCTCTGATCAAAAATGCAAATTTTTCTTTATGCCAATATAACGTGTATGGTCTTGTGTTTGTCAATTCTAATTGATTTTTTATTTTTATTTTTCAGCATCTAGCATTCTCATACAAGCATGACTTTTAGGTAAATTTTAGTAAGATTATCCTTTGATTATTATTATTATTAAATGGTTTTTCAAATATTTTATTTATATTTGCATTTTGGTATCTTGGCCTATTAACTCCTTCTAGCTCTGGATTTTTAATGTCTTCCGATCGACATAGCTCTGCACACTGCTGAGTTAGCTGATTTGTAGCTATAGATTTAGATATCCACCGAGATATTATAAATATAATTTAAAATGAA